>NW_028047923.1:0-420 GCF_054177405.1 Leptonychotes weddellii
GCGCCTGGGTGGCTCAGTCGTTAAGCGTCTGCCTTCGGCTCAGGTCATGATCCCAGGGTCCTGGGATCAAGCCCCGCGTCGGGCTCCCTGCTCGGCGGGAAGCCTGCTTCTCCCTCTCCCACTCCCCCTGCTTGTGTTCCCTCTCTCGCTGTGTCTCTCTCTGTCAAATAAATAAATAAAATCTTTAAAAAAAAAAAAATGCAAATGAGGGCACCTGGGTGGCTCAGATAGTTAAGCGTCTGCCTTCAGCTCGAGTCATGATCCCAGAGTCCTGGGATTGAGTCCCGCATCAGGCTCCCTGCTCCTTGGGAGCCTGCTTCTCCCTCTGCCTCTCTCTCTGTCTGTCATGAATAAATAAAATCTTTAAAAAAAAAAAAAGTGGCTCTTTAAAAGGTCCACCTCTATTTAAAAAAAAAAAAA
>NW_028047924.1:0-420 GCF_054177405.1 Leptonychotes weddellii
TATATTCTTTCCTCTGAATGGGCCATACTTTCCAATTTCTTTGTATGCCTTGTGATTTTCTGTTGAACATTGAAGCCTGAACATTTGGATTTAATAATGTGGTTTCTCTGGAAAACAGATTCTCCCCTACCCTAAGGTGTGCTGTTTTTTGTTATTGTTTTTGTTTTGCTTTGATTGTTGTGCTGAGGACCAGACTGAGGTGTAACTTAAGGTCTTCTCAGGTCTTTTTTGGGCCCTTTCCTGGACATGCATGGTCCCTTTCTAATTTTCCCCCCATATGCAGTTGTTTTTAATATCTGGCTCCCAAAAAATGAAAAAGAAAAAGTGAAGTAGTGGGAGGGGAGCTGGCCCTTTAATTCCCCTGGGAGTCTGTTCAGCTGGAGGGAGAGGGTCTTACAACACTGGAGAGAGGGGCGACAA
>NW_028047925.1:0-420 GCF_054177405.1 Leptonychotes weddellii
TATATTCTTTCCTCTGAATGGGCCATACTTTCCAATTTCTTTGTATGCCTTGTGATTTTCTGTTGAACATTGAAGCCTGAACATTTGGATTTAATAATGTGGTTTCTCTGGAAAACAGATTCTCCCCTACCCTAAGGTGTGCTGTTTTTTGTTATTGTTTTTGTTTTGCTTTGATTGTTGTGCTGAGGACCAGACTGAGATGTAACTTAAGGTCTTCTCAGGTCTTTTTTGGGCCCTTTCCTGGACACGCATGGTCCCTTTCTAATTTTCCCCCCATATGCAGTTGTTTTTAATATCTGGCTCCCAAAAAATGAAAAAGAAAAAGTGAAGTAGTGGGAGGGGAGCTGGCCCTTTAATTCCCCTGGGAGTCTGTTCAGCTGGAGGGAGAGGGTCTTACAACACTGGAGAGAGGGGCGACAA
>NW_028047926.1:0-420 GCF_054177405.1 Leptonychotes weddellii
CAGCAGGGTCTGCCTGTGGAAATAAAGTTTACTGAACAGAGCCATCTTCTCCAGTCCTCAATTCACTCACTATTGAGCCCACAAGACCTTCCTCGAAACATCCCCGAGTTCTTTCTCGTAGGACTATCACATACTCGAAGGTTAACAGCTCTTCCTGAGGACAATGGAGGGGCTCTGAAAAGAGCCTTTGGGTTTAAAGTTGGCACGGAACCAGGAAATCGCATTTACGCCCTCTCCCCGCGGATGCGGCGCGCCAGCTGGATGTCCTTGGGCATGATGGTGACGCGCTTGGCGTGGATGGCGCACAGGTTGGTGTCCTCGAAGAGCCCCACCAGGTAGGCCTCGCACGCCTCCTGCAGGGCCATGACGGCCGAGCTCTGGAAGCGCAGGTCGGTCTTGAAGTCCTGCGCGATCTCGCGC
>NW_028047927.1:0-420 GCF_054177405.1 Leptonychotes weddellii
GCAGAGGGTGGTGCCCACCCTGCAGCTTCTCCCCCCACTGCTGCCCTACCTCTGGCATTACACCTTCTGCTCCTTCTCAAAAACCCGTTCGTGGTTTCTTTTTTTTTTTTTTAAAGATTTTATTTATTTATTTGAGAGAGAGAGAATGAGAGACAGAGAGCACGAGAGGGAGGAGGGTCAGAGGGAGAAGCAGACTCCCCGCCGAGCAGGGAGCCCGACGCGGGACTCGATCCCGGGACTCCAGGATCATGACCTGAGCCGAAGGCAGTCGCTCAACCAACTGAGCCACCCAGGCGCCCCCCGTTCGTGGTTTCTTAGGAGCTGTTGGGTACACATTCTTCCAGACAGTCCTGCTTCCATTGGAGAACTTGAACTGTGAACGTGATGTGCGTAAGCCAGATGAGCCCCTCGAGCTACCCC
>NW_028047928.1:0-9209 GCF_054177405.1 Leptonychotes weddellii
CACTTCTCCGCACGTCCTACCTTCCAGAAAGTGGTCGCTTTTCTGAGGAGAGAGTTGTTCCTATTCTTTTCTTCGATCTCCTGTTGAGTTTGTAGGTATTCAGAATGGTTTGATCCCTATCCAGCTGAATTCCTGAGAGGAGACAAAATCCAGGTCTCCTACTCCTCCGCCATCTTGCTCCGCCCCCCAACATCCCACAGTTTTAACTTATGCACTCACCACCTCTGTAAGACTGATGAATCACAGACCTGTACCCCTAAAATAAATAATACATTATATGTTAATAAAAAAATTTAAAAAAGAACTAAATAAGATGACTTACTAAATAGAAGGATATAAGAAAACAAAAAATGAAAATACAGACATAACACTCTTAATGTTAAGGTAAAATTTAAGACAAAGCATATTAAAAGGGACAAAGATGGATTAATAATATTGTTAACATGAAACACACACTAAGATAACAGACAGACATGAGTCTTTAGATGCTAAATAATATAACTTATAAAGCAAATTGGGAGATACTGTGCATCCAGTCTTGGATGTAAGGTGCTTAGAAGCCTCCACTTCATCCTGACAACAAGTAAAAAGTTGAACACACTGAAAACTTAACTCATTTTAGATCCATAGGAGAAATGAAGTCACAGGGCAAACTGCCCCCATTGTTAGAGAGACAGGTAGACAAAACACAGAGACAGATAGACACAACTTAAATGGAGCAAAAATCCCTAAGCAGAAATCTCTGTAGGAACTAGTACCAAGGTAGGAAAACCTGAATTATAATTGATAAATTGCCAGAGACTCAGTCAGGAAAAATCTGTGCATTAAAAACTCCAGGGATGGGGGCACACTTGTGAGTTTTATCTCCTGGAGCTCTACCAGGTTTGAAGAGTGAAGATAAGGAAGGATCCCTCTTGATTCCAGTAGGGGAAGGGGAAAAGGAATAATTTGTAAACATCCCTGAGGATTCTGTTCTTCTTAAAGAGGCCTACCATCCAGGGAAATTATTTAACTAAAGCCTAATGTCCTAAGGTTTTATCAGGGCCTAACTGACCTGGGGGAAGGAAAGTACTCAACTCCACCTGCATCTAGCCATCCTGTCCCACCTAAGAAGCACTTGTGAATTTCACAGCCAAGAGGCACAGTTTACTAAGAGACTTGAACCTAATCATAGAACTATAGCACATTTCCCCTCCCCCACACTTACCACCTTATTACTAAAGACATATTTTTTGAAGTTTCTTTCACCCAGGGAGTGGAAGTACCTCATCTCTGGCTTTCATCAAAAAATTACAAGGCATACTACACAGAAAAGCACAGTTTGAAGACAGAGTAAGCATCAAAACCAGACTCAGATATGGCATGAATGAAGGATTCAGAACATGATTTAACTAATGCTAAGGACTTTAATGGAAAAAATAGCATATAAGAATATATAAATGGAAAGATATTTCATGTTTATGAATAAGAAGACTCAATATTGTCAATATGTCAATTCTTCCTAACTTGAGCTATAAATTCAAACCAATCCCAATCAGAATCCCATTAAGTTTTTATTTTTTGGATATTGATAAACTGATTCCAAAGTTGATATGGAGAGGCACAATACCTAGAATCTCCAGCTTGTATTGAATAAGAGCAACAATGTTGGAGGACTGACACTACCTGACTTACAGACTTCCTATGACTACAGTAATCAAGAGAGTGTGGAATTGGTGAAAGAAGAGACAAAGTGATTAGTGGAACATAACAGAGAGTCCAGAAATAGATCCACATTCATAGAGTCAACTGATTCTGAACAAAGGAGCAAAGGCAATACAATGGAGCAAAGATAGTCTTTTCAAAAATGGTCCTGGAACAACTGGACATCCATATGTCAAAAAAAAATCTAGACATAGATCTTACATCCTTCACAAGTCTTAACTCATGATAGATCATTGAACTATATATAAAAACAGTCAAAGAAACCTGAAAAATAGCAATACATCAAAGAAAGTAGAAAGATGTTATTAATAAAACATGAAAAAGAGAAGACAATAACATTGATTTTTAGAAAATAGGTTTTTTTTGGATAACTTCAAAGACATCGAAATTAAACATTTTAAATGGAGCACTGGGTGTTATACACAAACAATGAATCATGGAACACTATACCAAAAACTAATGATATAATGTATGGTGATTAACATAACATAATAATAAAAAAATCTAAATTAAAAAAACTAAAAAACAGTTTGTGAAAAGGAATTTGTAACATAAAAAGAAAAAAATAATGCTTTATTTCCCACATTATGTATAGAACACCTATAACTCAGTAAGGAAAAATCAAACAACCAAATCAAAGGAGCAACAGTCTGGGAATGCATATTTGGCCATAGAGAAATACAAATAGTTGGTAAGCATTTTAAAGGATTCATGACTGGCAATCATATACCTATGTATTTCAGCTTTGTTTATAGTGGAACAAAATCGAAAACAATCTAAATGTCTAATAGAAAAATTGGTAATTAAATTATTATATTGGAAATAGTGCAGTGGCACAATATCTAATGTTTAGAAAAGAATAAATTAGATCTTTATGTATTGACTTAAACAAATCTCAATCCCTACTTGCATTAGAAAAAAATGGATATTGCAGAGCCAATCTGACATACAATATGCTAATCTTGTCAAAATATGTAAGAAAGTTATACAGTACTAAAGTGTGATGGTGGTCACCATTGACAGAACAGGGTGGGTGGTGGCCAAAAGAGTGTATTTTATTTGTAATGTGTGGATTTTTTTTCTTTTTTGAGAGAGAGGAAGAGAGGAGGTGGGGGGAAGGAGCAGAGAGAGAACCTTAAACAGGCTCCACACCCAAAACAGAGCCTGGCTGGGACTCGATCTCACATCCCTGAGATCATGACCTGAACCAAAATCAAGAGTCTGATGCTTAACTGACTGAGCCACCCAAGCGCCCCTGTAATGTGTGAATTTTTTACATCGAATATCTACTCATAACTTTCCAATATACTTAAAAATAAAATGTAATAAAATTCAAATGAAGGAGAAATAAAAAATAAAACAAATTAAAATTTTAATTTTGTTTATAGTAAAAAGTAAAATTTATAGAGTTTATACATTAACACATTTTTTGAAGTGTTTTTGCTGATATTAGCTTACTTAACAATCCTTAGAACAATTCTGTAGATCAGGTACTATTTTTATCCTCATTTTATAGATTAGGAGAATCACAGGGAATTTAAGTATATTTTGAAGGAAGAAATGAGATAGCAGCTTATGCTTTTAATACATTTAAGAGGAGAAAATTTAAGATGTAGGCAGAGTTACAGTTATAAGTGGACAGGCTCTTATAAAGAAATATTTATTCAGTGCCATCCGTAAGAGATTTCTATAAACATTATAGGAGAGTATGTGGTACAAATGGAAAACTCTAAAATAGACCTGATGATATAAAACTTAAAGTTTGGCCCAGCTCTGGTGGTAAAGGAAAGAATCTTGTGTACCTGCCATGAACTGCTAGGTCCTTATTTCATTATATAGTCTGTCTTTGTATTTAGCTGCTTTGAAACAATTCAAGAAGCCTCATGATTATTCTCAGTCTTAAACTGCAGTCTTTTCTAAAATTGTTTACTTGCATCTGCCTGCCAAATTAGGAAATCAACTTGTCCCCACAAATCTGGTAATAATGCAGGTAATTAGTCTAGAGAGTTTTCTAGTATTCGGTAAGGAATACCCACAAATATATCACATGGCAGGACCAATAGAAATAAGAGGGGGCATGCACCCCAAAATCACAGGTACTATTGTCAACCTTCTAGGCTCCTGCTTTTGCTTTGTATTCCTTTCCATTGTCTCTGGGCTTTTTGCCATTTATTTCCTTTCAATTAATTCCCCTTTTCAGATCTGGCTCATCAGCATCCACTCATAGTTAACCTCTTATATAGACTGTCTTCTCCACTCAGCTTCTTTCATGCCCTGACCAGTGTCTCTTGAGTGGACTCTGTGCGATGTATTCTCTATGAAATGCTGGTGGAGTGGAAAAGCACCTCGAAATTTTACAAATTTTCTCCCTGGTCCAGTCTTACCAACAGTGGTTCTTTTGCTAAGTAGTCATTCACGGAAGTTATAATTGTTTGCACTGTCCCTTAGCTTACATACTATGCAACATGTACGACATTCTGTGTGTGCAAAGCACACTGTAGGTGTGTATGAGGAAAAGAAATTTTAGAAGATCCTTTCTATATTTGTTGAATGAATGATGGACAAAATCATTACTATGCAAGGCATAGAAAAATAAGAAATTTAAGTGCATGAATAACATGAAGTATATTCTTCTTAGAATCTGCAAAATGTTCAAATTATGCACCATATTTTTCCATAATGACATGTTACTCTATAATTACATTTTATTACACATGGTTTCTCAGAATTTTATGAATTTGTAGGACAATAAATAAACAAGAAAATAATTCAGCAAGGACAAATAAGACTGCGGTAGATTTTTCCCTGGAATGTACATTTACACCATTTTTCTTTCCAAACCACATTGTGCATTTTATTCTTTTAAAAATGTGTGAAGGAACCAAAATGACAGGTTAGTCTGGATATGATATTGCTCTTGGAGCGATTTACATGATTTTTTTTAACTCTTTGATCTTAAATCAAGTTCACCAACCATAAATACCTAGAACAAAACTAACAGGGCAAGAAAGGTTTTGTGGTTGAAATATATATCGATACTTTATAATGTTCTAAAAATCATTTTTTTCTGATAGAAAACGGTTTTTTTTTTAAAGATTTTATTTATTTATTCATGAGAGACAGAGAGAGAGAGAGAGGCTGAGGGAGAAGCAGGCTCCCAAGGAGCAGGGAGCCCGATGCGGGACTTGATCCAAGGTCCCTGGGATCATGACCTGAGCCGAAGGCAGACGCTTAACCATCTGAGCCACCCAGGCGCCCAATAGAAAACAGTTTTAAAGACAAAAATTAAAATCCAAGTATTGTGAGTGGTTTGTGCCAATATATTATTCGTTTGTTTGAAAATTAAATTCAGGGAAAATGATAAAATGGACGAAAATGTTTAACCATCAACCTCGTTTAACATTTTGATCTCAGCTGTTGAAAGACCAAATACACTTTCAAAGTAGATCTGGCTACAGATGAAATAGTGATGGGAGAAAATGTTGTTTTTGGTGTTACCATTCTCCAATCTTGATGGGGAGTTTCTTTCTTTTTTTTTTTAATTTTTTATTGTTATGTTAATCACCATACATTACATCATTAGTTTTTGATGTAGTGTTCCATGATTCATTGTTTGCACATAACACCCAGTGCTCCATGCAGAACGTGCCCTCTTTAATACCCATCACCAGGCTAACCTATCCTCCCACCCCTCCCCTCTAGAACCCTCAGTTTGTTTTTCAGAGTCCGTCTTGACGGGGAGTTTCTTTATCCCTTGTTCTTTCAGTCTTTCAGTTAGTACCATTACCTCTCTGAAAAACTTTTCTCTGGAAAGAGATTCATTTATTTCATTACTTCAGTTAATAAATAATTCAGCCAAGTATTACACTCAGCATTGTGGGGAATGCAAGTTTGAACAAGGCTTAGCTTCTGTTCTTAAAGAATCCCCACTATCACCTAGAAAAAAAAAATCTGTGCCCAGCTGGTATGTGACAAGTGGAACATAAGAGGGTGAATTCATTGTTACCAAAAGGATGGCTTATGGATAGCATGATTGAGAGAGTGTCAGAAAAGAGGTGTACTTTTGATAGGTCTCAAAGAAGAATCAATTGTACTTTGATAATCAAATGTACCAGGAATGACTAAATAAATATATTCTCAGTGTTAATACTAAATATGAAGCATTATTCCAAGTGGAAAGAAGAGCAGGGTAAGGCAGCATAAGTCTATAGAAGGTTTTAGGAACATAAAACTGAACATAGGAAATTAGGACACAAATGAAGAGGCTCCTGAGTTGTTTGAGCAGAGGTTTCATATTCCTGAGATTGTAAAGTCTGTTTTAGGGAAACACTGAAGGTTTATTAAGAAAAGATTAGCACCATGAATGTTAGGCTTTTGGATTGAAGAAGAGAACATTTTTGGAAGACAGGCCATTTTTTTCAGATTTTATTTAAATTCTACTTAGTTAACATACAGTGCACTATTGGTTCCTGGAGTAGAATCCAGTGATTCATCATTACATACAACACCCAGTGGTCAACACAGCAAGTACCCTCCTTTATATCCCTTACCCATCTAGCCCATCCCCCACCCACCTCCCTCCATCAACCCTCAGTTTGTTCTCTATTGTTAAGAGTCTCTTATGGTTTGTTTCCCTCTCTCTTTTTCCCCCTCCCATATGTTCATCTGTTTTGTTTCTTAAATTCCACATATGAGTGAAATCATATGGTATTTGTCTTTCTCTGACTAATTTTGGTTAACATAATACCCTCTAGCTCCATCCACGTCATTGCAAATAGCAAGATTTTATTCTTCTTGATGACTGAGTAATAGTCCATTGCATATATATATACCACATCTTCTTTATCCACTCATCAGTCAATGAACATTGGGTTCTTTCCATAATTTGGCTATTGTTGGTATTTTGAATGGCTACTGAAACAACCCATGCAGAAGTGTGATCACAGCAGATGTGTAGCAATGTGAAACTCAGGATGTCTCTAAAAGAATCAGAAAGAAAATTTAACAGATTTACCACTGCTGAAGTCTTCTTCCAATTGCTAATTAATGTCCTGATTTATAAACCTCAATGTTCTCTGCCATCTTTATCATCATACATAATTTTATCAATAGTCTAACATTTTCATCACATGTCTACTGAGGCTATCACATTTCTTATTTCTCTCTACTCCCAAATAAGAATCCCACTTTAACTAGATTTGATTTTTACCATCCCAGCTAAGTCTCCAGGTCTTTCCCTAATCTGCTCACTTCCTTGCATTCTTCTGCTCCACTAAATTTGCAGATACGTTTCTTCAAATAACTCCCTCTCCTTCCAATTCAATTGCATTTTTCTCATTCTCATACATGGTTGCAATTGTATTTGCAGGCATTTATTGGTGTTGACTGTATATTTAACCTTTATTCCCTATCCTATTAGTTTGAGAATAGGGTGATTTTTAGTAACTAATGCATGAACAAGCTCCCATGTGCATATCTACTATGTGGGATGAATGCATCTTTAACTGATAAGTGGAAAATTGTAGTGGTGAGAGATTGGATAAAAGTATAAAACACCATCGTATTTGTATGTCTTTTAATCTGAGAAATATAGTGTTTGTCAGGTCAGTCAGTGCTGTGCTTTGTTAAATAACACATTCCTAGAAATTTATCTCAAACCAGATGTGAGAAATTTGGACTGTAGGTTTGAAAGTTAAAATGGGGGTTCTATTCCTAGGGAACTAAAACGCATTTGAAAAATCCCTACATTAGCCTCTTTCCTTTTGGATATGGTATTCAATAACAGATTTGTAGATTTTCTTGTATAGATTTGAATTTTATTCCCTCAATTGAACACTGAGCCATTGCCTTAATTTCAATAAGTTTCCAACTATGAATGAGTATTTTTGCTTCTGGCACACCTAAAGAAGTCTACATTTGCTTCAGTGATATTGCTGAGGCAATCTGTTTCCCACTAGGATTGGCACTCTTAGTGTTGTGCTACACATATTTTTGTATATAATAGTATTAAAGAAAAATGCAATAAAATTTCTGATTAATTGAAAAATTTCAATTTGATATACAAATATGGAAATTGCACTTTAGTTGAACTATTGGCTGCTAGACATCAAGCTGTTTTGGGGGGATAGTTTCGAAATCTATAAAAATTCTAATTTTGTATAATGAAAGTGCTTTAAGTATATAAATATATAATAACAGAAGTTCAAGTTGTTGAAAACTGAATATACAAAAAAAAAAAAGTCTTCCCTCTCTCAAAAAAAGACAATGTGCCTCACATTGTCTGGGAAAAATATGTTATCTATGAATCAAAGAACAATACAGCTATGAGGGGTTATAGAAATTACCTTACACAAAAGCCTGTTTTAAGAATGAATAAACTGAGGCCCAGAGAGGTAGAGAGATTGGCACAAAATAATGTACTTAATAGGGTACATAATGAATATGTGTTAAACAGGAAGAAAATAATGTGCTTTTCCTTCTTTATACTAACCAACATTGCACTTTCAGACTTCCAAATTTGATATTTAAAAATTGTGCTTAAACACACATAATATAAAATTTGCCATCTTAACCAATTTTTTTTTCTAAATTTGATTTAAAGTACTTGTGTCTTGGCTCTCTGCCACAGTGCCTAAGACACAGCTTTGAAATGGGTACCATATCTTGCCATGTGGACCACCGCTAGAGGGGGCACAATAATATTTTGCTCAGTAAATAATAGTCTAGTGTCTGGGTGATGGAAAGGAAAAGAAGAATCTAGAAAACAGCTCTGACCTGTGTGATTTCAAATTCTAAGATAAACTCTCACCATAATAAATTATGACTTGGCTCTTCAGTAAAATGGGCCATGTGTGTCTTACTAGTCAATCTCAGGACCTGCTTTTTACCTCTTTAATTAATTTAAGGGGGTTAGGAACAGCAACAACCATCATTTCCCCAACTCCTACATTCATAGCTGAACAAATAATGCTGAGCTCATGTTCACTATATGTCATTAAGAGCCCTCAATGAACCACAAAAACATATTTTTTCTTTCAAGAAAATGTAACATTACATCTCTCTGCCCACAACCCAAATATGTGCTTAAGAGTTTGTGTTAACTGGAGGGCGGAGCAAGATGGCAGGAGTAGGAGACCTGGATTTTGTCTCCTCTCAGGAATTCAGCTGGATAGGGATCAAACCATTCTGAACACCTACAAACTCAACAGGAGATCGAAGAAAAGAAGAGCAACAACTCTCATCAGAAAAGCGACCACTTTCTGGAAGGTAGGACGTGCGGAGAAGTGAATCCGAGGCGATATTTGGGACGATAGATGGCAGGGGATGGGCCTCCGTCGGCTGCTTCTGGCAAGTGATAGAGCCACGGAGCACAAAATTGGAATTTTAAAAGTCTGCTCCGCCGAGGGACGTCACTCTGGTGGCTAAGCGGGGGGTGGAACCCTCCGGGACAGTGTTGTCTCAGGACCCTCAGGGTCACAGAAAGACCGGGGGTGCCTGAGTGTGGT
>NW_028047929.1:0-420 GCF_054177405.1 Leptonychotes weddellii
AGACCCCCGGGAGCTGGTCCGGAGGCGGACTCTAGCCCGGGGTGGTCGCCCGGCTCCACGCTTCGGTCCTCACCGGCTTCTCTCTGGCCCCGTGTGTCGAGTCCAGGTGGCCCGAGGCACCACGACCCGGAGGAGCAGGTTGAAAAGATCCGATGGCAGCACCACTTCAACCAGCTTCATCCTCAGACAGGTAGGAGGCGGACTCGGGGAGGCGGCGTGGCCGGGGGGGGGCGGGCGGCGGTGATGGGCAAGTTGGGGAGAAGGCCCGGTGCGGGGCGCGGGGGTCCGAGAGCCGAGCGCTGCCCCCACGAGCCGGAGCGGCGGGTCGCGTCTCTGCGCGCCTCTCTCCGGCCGGGGCCCGGCGCTCCCGCTGCATCCTTCTTCTGCAGCCGCCTGCGCGCTGTCTTCGCGGCCAGGCGG
>NW_028047930.1:0-420 GCF_054177405.1 Leptonychotes weddellii
GGTGGGGGGAAGGGAGAGTCCGTAAGCTGGCTACCAGAAAACGATATAGCCCCAGAGTACAAAACTGGAACTTTTAGAATTCTGCTCCAGTGACAGACCTCCCTGCCTGAAAGGTGCTTAGGTGACGAACTGGGGCAGAATCCTAGGTGGGACAGTGTGGTCTCAGGATCCCCAGGGCCACGGAAAGAATGGGCGTGCCTGAGCCGGCAGAGTTCCCAAGCACTGGAGCAGGGAAACCAGCTATGGAGTGGGCTCTCAGCTCGGTATGCCATAAACCTTGAACCAGGGCATGATCAGTGATCGCTCTCCATGCGGGAACCCTGCAAAAGGCAGAAACACAGTGACCCTCCACCTTCCCCCAGGATAATTGGCGCAATGTGCAACGTAGGAGTCTGCAGAATCTGGTGAACAAAAAGTGAA
>NW_028047931.1:0-420 GCF_054177405.1 Leptonychotes weddellii
AACAATGAATCATGGAACACTTCATCTAAAACTAATGATGTAATGTATGGGGATTAACATAAGAATAAAAAAATTAAAAAAAAAATAAATCTCAGCCCTGTAAATACCAGGATGAGTTTCTGGCATCTTCTGAGTGATTAATAATGTGTTGAATTTTTCCTTTTCCTAAAGGTAGCTCCGATTTTTAACATCTTCCAACAACAACAACTCCCCCCCAAAACAACAACAACAACAACAACAACAAAAACCCCACACTATTATAACTGCTTCTGCAAGTCTACAATCTATGGCTTGGTGCTCTGGAAATTTTTAAGCCACTGAACAACTGGTAAACAGGGAGAAAGAAATATTGGCTGTGTGGCCAGACAAGAAGAAAGACACATATTTTTTGTTTTAGTTGAATATATCCTTTTTGGAGGA
>NW_028047932.1:0-420 GCF_054177405.1 Leptonychotes weddellii
CAGGCTGATGAGAGGCAAGGAAGGAGAAGGCCTCCTCCCACTCCTCCTCCTCCTGCTCCTCCTCCTCCTCCTCCTCTTCGCTCTGCAAGGGGGCAGTGGGACACCTGGCTAACGCAGTCCCCTAAGCAGCAGTCGGCCACGTGGCCTCTGGGGACCCAGGGCGTGGGTGAACTAGGAGGGTCTCCGGGGAGGACCTCAGTGCCCTGGCTGGGACAATGCTAAAAGGACCACATGGCCCGCACCCTTGACCGGGGACGGTCCCCCACGTCCACCCCCTCCCCCAGGCCTTTGCTCCGGGCTTGAAAGCGTGCATCTTGTTCGGGGCTCTCGAGGCCCACGGGCTCAGAGAATGACCTCTGACCTCCTTTAGGCGGCCCGTCAGGGTGGGGCAGCCGGGCCCCCGGGGAGAGGGATGCAGGA
>NW_028047933.1:0-420 GCF_054177405.1 Leptonychotes weddellii
CTGAACAGGGAGCCTGACAAGGGGCTTGATCCCAGGACACTGAGATCATGACCAGAGCCGAAGGCAGATGCTTAAGGGACTGAACCACCCAGGCGCCCCCTAAGATGACTTCTTAGAGACTGTTGTCCCTCTAAGTTTAGTCTGGTGTCCCTCCTTGTTGCTTTCTTTACCAGGAATCAGAGTAGAAATTTTTATCATTTCAACACCAGGAAAAAATTGAACCTTTTTGAAGGTGGCTTGTTTTTATATTATTGACACAATGAATCATATAACCAATTTTGTACTTATTAACTAGAAAGCTCAAAGCCAAAGGTGTGGCTTATTTAAATGAATGTGGGATTTCAGGGAATTAATTTTAAGTACTTTACAGTAAAATAGCAAAAGTGCTTTCTAGGTTAACTTGCACTGCCAATTTTTCCA
>NW_028047934.1:0-420 GCF_054177405.1 Leptonychotes weddellii
GCTAGCCAGCCTCTATTGCCTTGCTTACTCACCTTTTAATGAGTGCTTATTATACACTCAGATTGGTTTTATCAAAGCTATATAGACTGGCTTTTTTTATTTAGATATTATCATTGCAAAAAGGGCTTAGCCCTATATTATAAGTTCCAGATTCGCTATGCTAGCAAACCGTTTTGTTACTATTTATACGTTATCATGATGGCTGAGCTCAATTTTTACCTTCCCATATTATTTAAAAAGTTATCCATGCTATGTCTTATCCATTACTGCTACTGATCTTAAGTCTAATTGTTATAGTCCCTACCGTATTTGCGGTTAAAGGACGTTCAAAACAAAAGCTTTTGTCTAATAAACAGCCTTCCCCTAAGTATATAGGTAATGCTGGCTCGACTACTCATAAAGCCAGTGCGCAACAACTAC
>NW_028047935.1:0-420 GCF_054177405.1 Leptonychotes weddellii
GCACCCAGCAGGTGGTGCTGTCGGCCAAGGAAAACGGCGCATTCCCCGGACAAGTGCTCAGAAGAGGTCTGGGCAGGTGTCCAGCCCCACCGAGGCCCGGGCTCCCGTCGGGGCGCTCAGGGGTGAGGCTCACGGGCGATGGACGTGCCCAGCGAGGATGGGGCCTGGCTCCCCCCGTGGGAAGCGGTCAGATGCTCCCAAACAGCTACCGCACGGTTGGGAGTCCGGGTTTGGGGTGGAGATGCTAGCAGTTGGTTCCATGGTAGTGGCAGGTGGATCCGCGAGGAGCCAGGGGGACGGCGTTTCCCCCCCTCCTTGAATTTAATTTGCCATGTGACGCAGAGCAGGTCCCTGCCCGCACCCGGGAGTCGGCTGCCCCCTGCAAAATGAAGGGGCTGCACGAAGTGACCTTGGGGGGGA
>NW_028047936.1:0-420 GCF_054177405.1 Leptonychotes weddellii
CTCTTGTAATAAGGTGGTAAGAGCATCTTTTGTGCCTAATGAGACAACTCCTGGAAGGCCCCTAGATAGCTTCAGGATGGGGGCTCATGGCCAGAGAAACCAAGCCTTGCTTAGAAGCTTGGAACTTTCAACCTTACCTTCCAACCTCCGAAAGGGAAGAGGGGCTGGAGATGGAGTTAATCACCAATGGCCAATGATTCCATCAATCATGTCTATGAAATGAAACTTCTGTAAAAACCCCTAAACGAAGGGGCTTGAGGAACTTCCAAGTTGGCGAACACGGGGAGGGTGGTGCAACCCAACTCCACATGGACAGAAGCTCCTGTGCTCAGGACACCACCCTGTGTGCCTTCTTCATCGAACCTGGGGCGGGGGGGAGGTTGTGAAAACCCCTGACTCTATAGCCAATTTGGACAGAAG
>NW_028047937.1:0-420 GCF_054177405.1 Leptonychotes weddellii
AATACTTGCGCTGGATTTTGGCTTGATTGTTGGTATTTTAATCTTTATTACACCACAGACTTTGGATTCCTATAGTGGTAGGCTATTGTTATCTTGTGCTAGGAGTGGAGCCTGGAGTGCTGGGGTTTCTTTCAGTGTTCCCCCTCTGCCTTCAGCTTTCAGCAGTCCCTCCATGCCTGTACTATAGAGGGGATCTCTGTGCATATTCTTACCCCTTCCCGGAAATAGATTGCTACTGATTGCTGCTCATGTGCTCTATTATCCTGGTCTAGACTCATTTTTAGGTAAATTCTCTGCTCCTGGGCCTTGGGGGTAGAGTTCTCACAGACCTGGCCTTCTTCCTCATGACTGCCAAACCCTGCCTTGTATATTTTGAGAATCTTGGGTGGGAGAGTATTTCCTGCTTTTTCACCAGTAGCA
>NW_028047938.1:0-420 GCF_054177405.1 Leptonychotes weddellii
AGGACCAAGACCCACAGGCTCACCAAATCCTAAAGCAGGGGAATTCCATACTAACGCAAAAGCCTTATTCAAATGTAAAAGCGCTGAAGAAACCTGGAAAGGCTCTCGTTTTTACTTTAAGCTGAGGCGTAACCGACACCGACATGGGACATTGTGTCTCAGGAGCACAGCGTGAGGAGTCACTACCCGGAGACACTACAGACCGATCGCCACAGTCAACCTGGTGAACATCCGTCACCGGACAAAGTTACAAACTCTTTCTTCTTGTGATGAGAACTTGCAAGACTTACTTCTTGAGGACTTTCAAATACCTACGACCATGTCACCGACCCTGGTCGCCATGCTGTCCCTTACACCCCCGGGGACAGATTTGGTAACTGCAAGTTTGTACCTTTTCGCCCTCCTTCGCCCATTTCACCA
>NW_028047939.1:0-9209 GCF_054177405.1 Leptonychotes weddellii
AGATCAGTTGACCATAGAGTTGAGGGTCCATTTCTGGGCTCTCTATTCTGTTCCATTGATCTATGTGTCTGTTTTTGTGCCAGTACCATACTGTCTTGATGATGACAGCTTTGTAATAGAGCTTGAAGTCTGGAATTGTGATGCCACCGGCTTTGCTTTTCTTTTTCAACATTCCTCTGGCTATTCGGGGTCTTTTCTGGTTCCATACAAATTTTAGGATTATTTGTTCCATTTCTTTGAAAAAAGTGGATAGTATTTTGATAAGGATTGCATTAAATGTGTAGATTGCTCTAGGTAGCACTGACATCTTCACAATATTTTTTCTTCCAATCCATGAGCATGGAACGTTTTTCCATTTCTTTGTGTCTTCCTCAATTTGTTTCATGAGTATTTTATAGTTTTCTGAGTACAGATTCTTTGCCTCTTTGGTTAAATTCATTCCTAAGTCTATTATGGTTTTGGGTGCAGTTGTAAATGGGATTGACTCCTTAATTTCTCTTTCTTCCGTCTTGTTGTTGGTCTATAGGAATGCCACTGATTTCTGTGCATTGATTTTATATCCTGCTACTTTACTGAATTCCTGTATGAGTTCTAGCAGTTTTGAGGTGGAGTCTTTTGTAGCCCATTGACTCTTGCTGGGATCATGGAACTGACTTGAGGTTGGAGAGGGGTGATTGCCTCCTTTGCAGATGCCCTGGTGCTTGAGGACTGCAGTCAAAGTTTCCTAGCCCCCAGTTCTACAGTCTTGTTAGTACCTCATGGGTTTTGAGACATTAGTGCCATAGTCCCAGGCATGGGGAAGTTAACAATAAGATAGTTATTAGCTAAGTTATCCTTTCTAGATCCAGCAGCGAGGTGCCTTAATTTATACCTGACAAGTTAATACTAATGTTTAATAAATTGATGAATTATAAATAATTTAATATACTAAATTAATGTACTTATACATTAATATAATAAATTAATGAATCTAATGTTAAATCAATTGAGCACAAGTACTGTTTTAAGGGGCCTTTAAGGAGAGACATGAAATGTAGAAATTTCTTCCAGTAAAGGTCACTGAAGAAGATACTTGTGAGCAGGAGTCCTAGGCTTCTCCAGTCATACCCTAGGTGAAATTTTCATCTACTCATAAAGCAGTCCTGACTGCACTAGTTTAAAGGTGGGCGTCTTCACACTTGGGGCCCACACATTCACATCCCTACTCTTCTGCATAGGCTCAGGGAAGCCCTCAGGGTGAGGGGTGGGATGAAGACCTCATGGCCCTTTTGTCCACATAGAAGTGACCCTGCTTATGTGCCCCTTCATTGTGAAGTTTAGGCCCTAGAGATATTTTGTGGGAAGTACAGAAGATGCCTCTTGGGGTAGCCTTCATCCCTATGATGCAAGAAAATCCCATCTGGTGGAAGACGTGTCTTGTTTGGCTGAAAACACAAACCAAATGAACCTTACACTGAATGCTGTTCTACAGAGAAATGGAAGTGTCCGTGCTTCCCATGGAAATAGAAAATACTGCTACATGAAGTGAATAGCAGAAAGATGAAATAATTCTGTTGGAATGATAGAGGAGAGATAGTAGTCTAGGAGTCTGTACACCTGAGCTTGGATCTTTTTGGCTGACATTTGACAAGTCATTTTATCTCTGTGATCCTCCCTTTCTTCATTTGCAATGTGAGACTTCAATCTACATTACCTGTTCCAACTCCTCCAGGTCCATGGGGAAATGACTCTATGAAGGTTAAATTCAGCTTCATTTGACAACAGACAAAACAATCTCTTTAAGTGACTATGGGATGACTGTTACGTCAGGCAAGTTTTAGTGTTTACTCATAAATTGGATTTAATGTCTTAAAAGTGATGGCATTAATTTCCAATAATGTTCATGTCCAGAGAGTGTTTAGATTTTTTTTCTAACATCAGCTGGAGATAAAGAATGTAGCCTCTGCCCCCACCACTTCCCCCAACCCCTAAAATTTTGGAGAGAGGGAGAGTAAAGAGAGTATTTTGCAAAACTTTACAACTCTGACTTATGGCACTGCAGGAATTTCTCCAGCTGGAATAAGAAATTGTTTAATATAAGGGAAGCCTCAGGGGACATTATACATGACTATGTCTCAGGCATCTATTTATACCCAAGCTTAGAAGCTTCATTTGAAGAAATTTTAGTTTGTCTTATCCTATGTGAAAGAACCGCAATTAGCCCCTTGAGAGTGGGCAGTCCTCCCCAGCTTTGCATAGCTCCAACACAACTTCAAACCCATTGTTTCCTTGCTCTGGAGCTTTTCTGGCACCATGGCCATGGGTGCTGTTAGGATTTTAAGCATGTGTGACTATGCAGTCACCACTGACTCACTGACTTCCCCTTTCTTACCCTGGGGAAGGCAACCTCAGATATATTTCATACAGTCTTGCAAGATGCAACAACCCATAACAGGAGCCAACTCCATTAATCCTTATATTAGATTTACCCTCTTTTCATATTTCAGTCCCCCAACCTTATTTCTGCTTCCCATGAATTACTTTCCTAAATAACTTACATTTACAAAATCTTCCTCTTGAGATCTTTGTGGGAAACCTCAATGTTATTGAAAGTCTAAAATATTTCATTGACACAGGCATCTTTATCATAATATTCCAGTTGTCCATCTAAACCTTGTGGTTTTAGTTAGGCCCTGATAATGACAAAAAATGAAACTCATAATTCTCTGAGACAATGAAGGTCCTTTGAGGGGTGGGGGCATTCCTGTTCATTGTTGAGTGGGAATGAGAACAAGTGGATACAAATATCTTCCATTCAAATTCATATATCTTCAATTCAAATTCAAATGTCTTCCATTCAGATCTGCCTGATTTTCCATCATTTATTTAATACAATTAAATCATGGTCACATGTCTGAGTCACAAACTTCAAATGAAATAGGAATTAGTTATTTCTAAGACCTCCTTTCAGAACAGGAAGCTTGAGTGTCCCTATAAGTAGGAAGTAAACAAATTTCATTATGCCATAAAGGCAAATGATATTCATACTAAAACCAAAATTAAGAAGTATTTCTATTCTGTCATTTTCTCCTTAGATATTTTTAGGATAGAAAATATCACAATTAAGAGATTAAAAAATAGAATGATACAAATGCTATTAAATTATAGAAATTTTTAGGATACAAGGCAATGTATTATATAGACGTAGATATGTAGTAAAAGTGATGGTCTTTTAAAGTAAGACAAAGCAAACTGAAAAATAGAACACCATTTACCCAAATAATTTCCCCTATAATCATGTTTGTCATTTTTGTAAATTATCTCAGCAGTATTTTATCTATAATGGGACATCAGAATCCCAATTTCATGAATTCAGTCTTAAAAAAAAAATCTTCATGTTAGTGGAGATTTTGAGGTCCTGGATAAAAACTATTTAGTTACTCAGCAAAAAATCCATACAAATATTGTGTGTGTGTGTGTGGTGTGTGTGTGTGTGTAACACAGCAGTTGGCAAATAGAGCCCATGGGCCAAATTCAGCCAAATCCAGTATTTGTATGGCCCACAAACTAACAATGAGTTTTACAGATGTTCATTAACAACAATATGATAATAAGGAATATTAACTTTTCTCATTTGTTTTAAAGATTTTATTTAAAAAAAATTAAAGATCTTCATGACACAACTTCTTCCCAGCACAGATAGGTTTTGTTATGCCAACTGCATAACAACCAATAAATCAGGCAGGGGAGAGAGAACTTCTGATTTCATACTTAAAAATAAAGTTAAAAAATACTTAAAAAACCTTTCAGAGTAATTGCCAACACAGCTATTTTATACTGGCATTCCATTTCCTGCCATCTAATCACTGCACATACAGGGTAAAGCTGAGAAATAGTGTCCCAATACAAAAGATACCAATGAGGTAATTTACAAGAACACGGAAGTTGTTACTCTGTGAAAGACAAATACCATATGATCTCACTCATATGTGGAATTTAAGAAGGAAAACAGATGAACATCTGGGAATGGGAAAAAAAGGATAGAGGAAAGCAAACCATAAGAGACTCTTGATGACAGAGAACAAACTGAGGATTGATGGAAGGAGGTGAGTGAGGGATGGAATAGATGGGTGATGGGAATTAAGGAGGGCACTTATTATGATGAGTGCTGGGTGTTCTATGTAAGTGATGAATCATTGAATGCTACTCCAGAAACCAATATTGCAGAGTATGTTAACTAAAATTTTAATTAAAAAAAAGAAAAAGTTGTTACTCTATAAATCCTTGCCTGCCTTCACCCAGTTGGGTCTTTTATTTATTTATTTTTTAATGCTTCTGTAGTGACTTCTTAAGTAACATTTAAAAAACTTCTACATAGGTGTTTTAAAAGACTCTTGAGTGTCATGTCAGAGTCCTCTGCATTCACCTTCAGTTTCTTGCAAGGTCTGATGTGCGTTAGGTTGTCCAGCTTCCATAGCACCTCGCATCAGCCTCAGCCACACCTAGATTCTCTGAGCTACAAAGGTGAAGTCTTGATTTACACTCCTTGTGTAAGTCTTGTGAAGCCTTGATTTATACCCCTCCTCCCCCCTCAAAAAAAAAAAAAAAGAAAAGAAAAGAATTCATTAGCCCTAAGTGTCCCATTTAAATTCCAGTCCAGGGCAAATGTAATCACAAATTGCATCTCTTGCACATCCCTTGCTTTTAGCTTCTGCACAAATTCAACATGGTAACCCCCACAGCATTTTAGGGCATAAATGTGTTAAGACCAGTAAATATCCACCATAAGGGGCCAAAAGGAAGAAAATCATCCTGCCACACAGTCTAAATGTTTTCCCTGTGGTTGAGAAGCAATTTAAAATGTGGAGACGAACCATGAGAGACTATGGACTCTGAGAAACAAACTGAGGATTCTAGAGGGGAGGGGGTAGGGGGATGGGTTAGCCTGGTGATGGGTATTAAAGAGGATACCTACTGATTTGACCACTGGGTATTATATGCAAAAATGAATCATGGAACACTACATCAAAAACTAATGATGTAATGTATGGTGTTTAACATAACATAATAAAATTAAAAAAAAACTAATGATATTCTCAAAAAAAAAAATAAAATGTGGCTTTAGCTTCCTCTAAAGTTTACCATTATATTCAGTCAAGCCACCAACTTGATAAAGTTGCTAGAGCCAAGAAGGGTTATGTGTACCCATGACACCAGGTGAGAAAGGCTTGTGAATCTATAAAGGTGGGGAATGAAAATAAGACTTCAGACCTTAAAATATGTTGGAAGAGTTTTTCCTAGTTCCTATGCGCAGCTCTGTTAATCAAATAATGGCAGAAAATACAGAGCTGATGGTTTTGCTATTATACTTGGAAAGCTAGGCTTCACCAGTAAAGTGCCTGATAAACTTAGGTGGTTGAATTACAGTGAAAAGTCCACTGTAAATACACAAACACACAAAAGCTGGCAACTTTTTCATCCTTAATTCCTGGCACTGCTGAGACACAAAGGAAAATGGCGAAGGATCCTTAATCCCTAGAGATACTTTGGCTGTGGTGTTTTTTAAAGGCCTTTTGACCCTTCCTGATACCATGGGTGGAGCCAGAACTGTATAAAAATGGGAGCCGTGGGGAGCCTCCCCTAAACAGGACCGCAGGCCCCTCAGATGTGAACATGAGACACCCACCCAGTGAGACTTTTACATGGGGATTTTACATCTCATCTTGATAATATCACCAAATCTGTTTTTTTTAAATGTTTTATTTATTTATTTGACAGAGAGAGAGTGAGTGCACATAAGCAGGGAGAGTGACAGGCAGAGGGAGAAGCAGGCTTCCCCGCTGAGCAGGGAGCCCGATATGGGGCTCGAACCCAGGACCCTGGGATCATGACCTGAGCTGAAGGCAGACACTTAACGACTGAGCCCCCCAGGAACCCCAAAACCCAGTCTGTTTTTACAGCAAAGAATTCTAACACTGAAATTTCACATACAAGGACTTTCACACATGAAGGAAAGAGTATTCTATACATATGCTCAGCAAGGGGAGGCAGGGCTGTGAGAAGAGAGTGTTTAGTTTTCCCACTATGACATTTCAGATTCACTGGAAGTAGTGGTTCTGCTCCTACCTGTCAGATGCATTTACAGGACCGAGGGCGCAGGTCTTCCCACAGGATGGCTATGAGGAAAGGGGAGGATAGGAGGAAAAGAAGGTAGAAAGCTTAAAATGAACCTCCGTGTGGCCACATCTCCCATTAGGTCTTAAAGTGTTGCTAACTTGAAACCTACATAGACAATGTTTCTTTTGTAATTTGTTTCTTTTGTAAAAAGAATTATGTTATGCCCAGTAACTAACAATTCAAAATAGCCAAATCAGACAAAACCTAAAAACACTTTGCCTTCCCTTTCTTACAAGCTATATATATGGGAGATGAAAGTGGATAAGACCAAGGCAAGGAGCCTAGGAGGGAAGGTATCAATTTTTTTAAACCTTAAATTCAATTAATTAACATATAATGTATTATTTGTTTCAGGGGTACAGGTCTGTGATTCATCAGTCTTATATAAAACCCAGTGCTCATTACAACACATACCTTCCCCAATGTCCATCACCCAGTTCCCACATCCCTCCACTCCCCTCCCCTCCAGCAACCCTCAGTTTGTTTCCCAAGATTAAGAGACTCTTACGGTTTCTCTCCCTCTCTGGTTTTGTCTTGTTTCATTCTTACCTCTCTTCCCCTATGATCCTCTGCCTTGTTTATTAATTCCACATATGAGTGAGATCATATGATAATTGTCTTTCTCTGATTGACTTATTTCATTTAGCATAATACCCTCTAGTTCCATCCATATTGTTGCAAATGGCAAGATTTCATTTTTTTGATGGCTGCATAACATTCCATTGTGTGTGTGTGTGTGTGTGTGTGTGTATACATATACATATACATATCTATATACCACAACTTCTTTATCCATTCATCTATTAATGGACATCTGGGCTCTTTCCATAGTTTGCCTATTATGGACATTGCTGTTATAAACATCAGGGTGCATGTACCCCTTCGGATCCCTACATTTGTGTCTTTGGGGTAAATACCCAGTAGTGCAATTGCTGGATAGTAGGGTAGCTCTATTTTCAACTTTTTGAGGAACCTCCATACTGTTTTCCAGAGTGGCTGCACCAGCTTGCATTCCCACCAACAGTGTAGGAGGGTTCTGCTTTCTCAGCATCCCCACAAACATCTGTCATTTCCTGACTTGTTAATTTTAGCCATTCTGACTGGTGTGAGGTGGTGTCTCACTGAGGTTTTGATTTGGATTTCCCTGATGCCAAGCAATGCTGAGCACTTTTTCATGTGTCTGTTGGCCATTTGGATGTCTTCGTTGAAGAAATGTCTGCTCATGCCTTCTGTTCATTTCTTGACCGGATTATTTGTTCTTTGGGTATTGAGTTTGAGGAGTTCTTTATAGATTTTGGATATCTGGTATGTCATTTGCAAATACCTTCTCCCATTCTGTCAGTTGTCTTTTGGTTTTCTTGATTATTTCCTATGCTGTGTGAAAGCTTTCTATCTTGATGAAGTCCCAATAGTTCATTTTTGCTTTTGTCTTCCTTGTATTTGGAGACCTGTCTAGCAGGGAGTTGCTGTGGCTGAAGTCACAGAGGTTGCTGCCTATGTTCTCCTCAAGGATTTTGATGGATTCCAGTCTTCCATCCAATTTGAGCCTATTTTTGTGTATGATATAAACAAATGGTCCAGTTTTATTCTTCTGCATGTGGCTGTCCAATTTTCCCAACACCATTTGTTGAAGAGACTGTCTTTTTCCCATTGGACATTCTTTCCTGCTTTGTCAAAGATTAGTTGACCATAGAGTTGAGGGTCCATTTCTGGGTTCTCTAATCCATTCCATTGATCTATGTGTCTGTGATGATTACAACTTTGTAATAGAGCTTGAAGTCTGGAACTGTGATGCCTCCAGCTTCGGTTTCCTTCATCATTCCTTTGGCTTTTCAGGGTCCTATCTGATTCCATACAAATTTTAAGATAATTTGTTCCAGATATGTGAAAAAAGTTGATAGGATTTTGATAGGGATTGCATTGAATGTGTAGATTGCTCTGGGTAGCATAGACATTTTAACAATATTTGTTCTTCCAATACATGAGCAGGGAATGTTTTTTCATTTCTTTCTCTCCTTAATTTATTTCATCAATATTCTATAGTTTTCTGAGTACAGATCCTTTGCCTCTTTGATTAGGTTTATTCTTAGGTGTGTATCTTGTGGTTTTTGGTACAATTGTTAATGGGATTGATTCCTTAATTTCTCTTTCTTGTCTCATTGTTGGTGTATAGAAATGCAACTGATTTCTGTGCATTGATTTTATATCCTGCCACTTTACTGAATTCCTGTATGAGTTCTAGCAATTTTGGGGTGGAGTCTTTTGGGTTTTCACACAGAGTATCATGTCATCTGCAAAGAGTGAGAGTTTGACTTCTTCTTTGCCAATTTGTATGCCTTTTATTTCTTTTTGTTGTCTGATTGCTGAGGCTAGGACTTCTAGTACCATGTTGAACAATAGGACATCCCTGCCATGTTCCTGACCTTAAGGGAAAAGCTCTCAATTTTTCCCTATTGAGAATGATATTCGTTGTGGGTTTTTCATAGATGGTTTTTATGATATTGAGGTATGTACACTCTCTCCCTACACTGTAAAGAGTTTTAATCAAGAAAAGATGTACTTTGTCAAATGATTTTTCTGCATCTAATGAGAGGATCATATGGTTCTTTTCCTTTCTTTTATTTATGTAGTGTATCACATTGATTGATTTGTGGATGTTGAACCAAACTTGCATCCCAGGAATAAATCCCACTTGGTCGTGGTGAATAATCCTTTTAATGTACTGTTGAATCCCATTGGCTAGTATTTTGGTGAGAATTTTTGCATCTATGTTCATCAGGGATATTGGTCTGTAATTCTCCTTTTTGATGGGGTCTTTGTCTGGTTTTGGGATCAAGGTAATGCTGGCCTCATAGAACGAGTTTGGAAGTTTTCTTTCCATTTTGATTTTTTGAAACAACTTCAGAAGAATAGGTATTAATTCTTCTTTAAATGTTTGGTAGAATTTCCCTGGGAAGCCATCTGGCCCTGGGCTTTTGTTTGTTGGGAGATTTTTGATGACTGCTTCAATTTCCTTAGTGGTTATAGGTCTGTTCAGGTTTTCTATTTCTTCC
>NW_028047940.1:0-420 GCF_054177405.1 Leptonychotes weddellii
AACTTTTAGTGAAAGATGCTGGAAACTAAACAGCCTTTCAGATTGTTTGAGGCTGTTTTTATTTTTTTGAAATTGGATAAGTACTGGAAAAATAATCTCTGGTGATGGTCTTAAGAAGAAAGGGTTGTTGAAATATAGTGATCCAAAGGGGTACGTGCACCCCGATGTTTATAGCAGCAATGTCCACAATAGCCAAACTGGAAAGAGCCAAGATGTCCATCGACAGATGAATGGATAAAGAAGAAGTGGTATATATATACAATGGAATATTATGCAGCCATCAAAAAACCCAAAATCTTGCCATTTGCAACGATGTGGATGGAACTGGAGGGTATTATGCTGAGCGAAATAAGTCAATCAGAGAAAGACATGTATCATATGACCTCACTGATATGAGGAATTCTTAATCTCAGGAAACAA
>NW_028047941.1:0-420 GCF_054177405.1 Leptonychotes weddellii
AGTGACTGGAGGAGCTAGAGCTATATATATACCCTTTCAGGATCTCCAGGGGGCATGGATGGCAATGTCTCTGACTGATCCCCTGGGCCAGCAGTATTGCTCATGGACTGTGGCTGAGAGGGGCTGGAGGTAAGCATAGGGCCTTTCAGGGTCTCTGGGAGGATAGATTGAAGGGTCTGTTACTCGATCCCTGGGCTGGCAATTCTTATGTCCAACTGCAGCTATGATGAGATTGTAAACAAGGCCAGGGCCCTTCAGGATCCCCAAGGTTGCAACCATAAGAGTTGCCTGCTGAACCTTTCTGCTGGCAGGACTGTACATGTACTGCAGTTGGGAGGAATTATAAGAATGTTTCAGAATCTCTGGGGTTGCAGATGGGCATGTCTCCCACTGGGACCCTGAACCCTAAGAACTGATAGC
>NW_028047942.1:0-420 GCF_054177405.1 Leptonychotes weddellii
CTTTACTGTCTGCTGTGTGCTGGCACAGTGCTGGGCACCGGCCAGTCCCTGCCTCAAGGAAACAGAGGTCCTGGGCCTTGCAGGGAGGGGCTTGGGGAGCAAGGAGGGCTTCCTGGAGGAAGGGGTCTCTAGGGCAAGACCTGGACGAGGAGTCCAGATTAGCCAGGTGAACAGAGGGACAGGTGTTTCAGCAGGTAGGAGCACTCGAGGGGCTGAGCGCAGCTGCCGTGAGGCCCAGGAGGAGGCAGGGCCTCTCCCCAGGAGCCAGGGCCTGTGGGATGTGGGGGGTGCTGGGGCCCACCTCTCGCATGTGGATCTGGGCTCGCTGCTTGAACACGGATGTGCTGGACACGTCGAAACGCTGCTGCAGCCCGTCGAGCCGCAGCGGCTCCATCTTCTCGTAGCAGCTCTGCATCTTGA
>NW_028047943.1:0-420 GCF_054177405.1 Leptonychotes weddellii
GCAGTGGCCCGACTGTGCCGCGGATCACGGTTTATGGCAACCCGGAGCTGAGAGCCTGCTCCTCAGCTCCGTCTCTGCAACCGGCTTCCCCGCTCCAATACCTGGGAGCTCTGCCGCACTCAGGCACCCCCAGTATTCCTGTGACCCCGAGTGTCCTGAGACCACACTGTCCCACGAGGGTTCCGCCCCCCGCTTAGCCACTGGAGCGATGTCCCTCAGCGGAGCTGACTTCTAAAAGTTCCGATTTTATGCTCCGTGGTTCTATCACTTGCCAGAAGCGGCCGACGGAGGCCCCTCCCCCGCCGTCTATCCTCCCGAATATCGCCTCGGATTCCCTTCTCTGCATGTCCTACCTTCCAGAAAGTGGTCGCTTTTCTGTTCAGAGAGTTGTTGCTATTCCGTTCTTCGATCTCCTGTTGA
>NW_028047944.1:0-420 GCF_054177405.1 Leptonychotes weddellii
GACTGCCATCAGTTGGGGCACCTGGGTGGCTCAGTCGTTAAGCGTCTGCCTTCGGCTCAGGTCATGGTCCCAGGGTCCTGGGATCGAGCCCCACATCAGTCTACTTGCTCAGCCGGGAGCCTGCTTCTCCCTCTCCCACTCCGCCTGCTTGTGTTCCTGCTCTCACTATCTCTCTCTCTGTCAAATAAATAAATAAAAATCTTTAAAAAAAACACAAAGGTGGGCGCCTGGGTGGCTCAGTTGGTTAAGCAACTGCCTTCGGCTCAGGTCATGATCCTGGAGTCCCGGGATCGAGTCCCGCATCGGGCTCCCTGCTCGGCGGGGAGTCTGCTTCTCCCTCTGACCCTCCTCCCTCTCATGTTCTCTGTCTCCCATTCTCTCTCTCAGATAAATAAATAAAAAATCTTTAAAAAAAAAAAA
>NW_028047945.1:0-420 GCF_054177405.1 Leptonychotes weddellii
CTGATTCCTTTTACTGAAGAATGGTATTAGAAACTAAGATCTGGGTATTGTGTGTACTCGTTAGCTACGAGGGCATTTAAAATTTTTTAATGTAAACTTTTAAAAATTAAGCTGTCATCTTATAGAAAGTCAGCTTTTCCAAGCTGAGTTAACTATGTGAAGCTAAATTACATTAATAAATAAAATGTTGAACATTTTTAAAGTTTTTTATTTTTTTAAGATTTTTTTTTAAATTATTTTTATT
Organism: Leptonychotes weddellii; assembly: GCF_054177405.1. Taxonomy (NCBI): domain Eukaryota; kingdom Metazoa; phylum Chordata; class Mammalia; order Carnivora; family Phocidae; genus Leptonychotes; species Leptonychotes weddellii. The sequence goes on from NW_028047945.1 coordinate 245, forward strand.
TATTCATGAGAGACAGAGAGAGAGAGGCAGAGGGAGAAGTAGGCTCCCAAGGAGCAGGGAGCCCGATGTGGGACTCAATCCCAGGACCCTGGGATCATGACCTGAGCCGAAGGCAGACGCTTAACCATCTGAGCCACCCAGGCACCCAGTGTTTTTTAATTCATCATCAACATTTA
>NW_028047946.1:0-420 GCF_054177405.1 Leptonychotes weddellii
TAACATATTGCATACTCTTTTTTTTTTTTTTCGGGGTTCGGTTTTTCGTTACTGGAGGAAAATATTTTACATGTGTTTTAAGATGAAAATTTATCTCAAATTATTGGAATTTATAACCGACAAACGTGCGAATTAACGTTCAGAGGACTTGTTGGAGAACTTTAGAGAGGTATCCTGAAAATTAAGTGAGCCCTGACTTGATCAGCTTGGGGTGCTCTAAGAAAATACCACAGGCTGAGTGTCTTAAACAACAAACATTTAATTCTCACAGTTCTGGAAGCTGGGAAGTCCAAGATCAAGGTGCTGGCAGATTTGGGATCTGGTGAGAGCCCACTTTCTGGTTGACAGGCAGCCATCTTCTCATTGTCTGTTCACATGACTAAGAGAAGAATTCTCTCTCTCCTGTTATCTTCTAATAAA
>NW_028047947.1:0-420 GCF_054177405.1 Leptonychotes weddellii
AGACGATGGACTCTGAAAAACAAACTGAGGGTTCTAGAGGGGAGGGAGGTGGGAGGATGGGTTAGCCTGGTGATGGGTATTGAGGAGGGCATGTTCTGCATGGAGCACTGGGTGTTATGCACAAACAATGAATTATGGAACACTACATCAAAAACTAATGATGTAATGTATAGGGATTAACATAAGAATAAAAAAAAAAGAAATGATGAACATTAGTATATAAAAAAAAATCAATAAAATTAAGCAATTTCTAGTGCCACTGATAAAAGTAAAGAAAAGTTATAGCTTGCAGATATCATATAATACTAACTACTAATACTAAATATAGGTCAGTGCTAAATTATGGCAATAAGTTTAATGACTTAGATGAAATGGACAAATTCTAGTTAAAAAGACTGGTAAAGATGAAGTGTTGGTGAG
>NW_028047948.1:0-420 GCF_054177405.1 Leptonychotes weddellii
AGTGACTGGAGGAGCTAGAGCTATATATATACCCTTTCAGGATCTCCAGGGGGCATGGATGGCAATGTCTCTGACTGATCCCCTGGGCCAGCAGTATTGCTCATGGACTGTGGCTGAGAGGGGCTGGAGGTAAGCATAGGGCCTTTCAGGGTCTCTGGGAGGATAGATTGAAGGGTCTGTTACTCGATCCCTGGGCTGGTAATTCTTATGTCCAACTGCAGCTATGATGAGATTGTAAACAAGGCCAGGGCCCTTCAGGATCCCCAAGGTTGCAACCAAAAGAGTTGCCTGCTGAACCTTTCTGCTGGCAGGACTGTACATGTACTGCAGTTGGGAGGAATTATAAGAATGTTTCAGAATCTCTGGGGTTGCAGATGGGCATGTCTCCCACTGGGACCCTGAACCCTAAGAACTGATAGC
>NW_028047949.1:0-420 GCF_054177405.1 Leptonychotes weddellii
ACTGGAGAATGTTCAACCTTAGTTGGCACTGGAGTTATGGAAGGCTCCAGTACTACAGGTTTCACTGTGATACTGGGCAACATTGGATGCTGAGCTTGACCGGGACCTAGAGGTGAGAATGTCACCTCATGATGTACTGGAGCCTGAGATACAATATCTGTAGAGGACTCTGGAGGCTGAGCTGGGTGCTCATACTGAAGTGGAATAGGCCCGATCCCCTTGTTGGGCTTTGGATGTTGAGCTGGGACCGCATGCTGGACTAGAGAAGGTTCTACACCCACAACAGGCACTTGAGACAGAGCTGAGCTCCACTGCTGGCTTGGAGGAAGCTCAAGTTCCTCAGGAAGATCTTCAGGCTGAATTGGGACTCCCTGCTGGACTGGAAAAGGTTCAAATTCAGATGAGAATTTGGTGCTGGAT
>NW_028047950.1:0-14915 GCF_054177405.1 Leptonychotes weddellii
TTTTGAGTCTATTTTTGTGTGTGGTATAAGGAAATGGTCCAGTTTTATTCTTCTGCATGTGGCTGTCCAATTTTCCCAACACCGTTTGTTGAAGAGACTGTCTTTTTTCCATTGAACCTTCTTTCCTGCTTTGTCGAAGATTAGTTGACCATAGAGTTGAGGATCCATTTCTGGGTTCTCTATTCTGTTCCATTGATCTGTGTGTCTGTTTTTGTGCCAGTACCATACTGTCTTGATGATGACAGCTTTGTAATAGAGCTTGAAGTCTGGAATTGTGATGCCACCAGATTTGCTTTTCTTTCTCAACATTCCTCTGGCTATTCGGGGTCTTTTCTGGTTCCATACAAATTTTAGGATTATTTGTTCCATTTCTTTGAAAAAAGTGGATGGTATTTTGATAGGGATTGCATTAAATGTATAGATTGCTCTAGGTAGCATAGACATTTTCACAATATTTGTTCTTCCTTACTTTTTATTTTTTATCATGTTATTGGCCCATTTGCACAAATTTGCAGTAAATTTTTAAATTCTGGGACAATATTTTCTGATTTAAAAAATCCTGTTTTACAAATTTATGTTTATTGAATTTTTCAGATTTATTCTTGGTCAATCTGTTTTTGACTCTCAGAGGATTATCTGATGTCACTGTAAGAGTGACTACGCATTAGGGCACCTGGGTGGCTCAGTTGTTAAGCGTCTGCCTTCGGCTCAGGTCATGATCCCAGGGTCCTGGGATCGAGTCCCACATTGGGCTCCCTGCTCGGCAGGAAGCCTGCTTCTCCCTCTCCCACTCCCCCTGCTTGTGTTCCTGCTCTTGCTATCTCTCTCTCTGTCAAATAAATAAATAAAATCTTTAAAAAAAAAAAAGAGTGACTACACATTAGCTATCAGAGTAAGAACCTCTGTTTGAGATGTAATAGCGCTTAGTCACTGATGACATATAAATGTGTTTCTCTGTGTCCTTTTATTTTGGACATTTCTTATTATCCCTAAGCTGGCTCCAGGATATTTTGGTGTCGTCTTCAGTAACCCTAAAGAACACCATCCTGCTCCCACCCTTGAGCATCCAGGTCCCTGAAGAGTCCAAGGAGGGGAACAGCATACAGTCCAGGGTTCAAGTGTGAGTGTGTATAGGGCACGGGCAGGTCAGATGAGCAGTGCAGTGTTTAGCATTTGCCCTTGTTTGCGTACTAACTTACAGCAATATCCTTTACTTACACAAAGAAATGCATTCTCCTGGGTACCTTGAAGCACCTAGCCCTGTCATCTAGTTTTATTTCCACATGTTTAATAGAGGCATGATGGGGTGAAGGCTGCTGGCATCCCGCCCAGATCCCTTTTACCTGGTACCTTCTGTGCCTCCCTCCGCCTGCCCTGGACCGAGGCTGCACAGCTTCCTCCTTCCCTGGAGCATGGCCATGGGCTACCTGGGAGCCCAACAGCCTCGGATAGCACCCCCTCTCCACTCCCACCCCCTCCCCACTCAAGACGGGCTTGGCTCTGTGGTGCAGTGTCCCCCCCAGAGCTTCCCCAGGGCTCATCCGGGCCTCAGCTGAGACCACGAACTTGTCTGGTTGTGTTTCCCTTGTCCTCGCCTGCTTCCCTCACACTGCTTCTTCTGAGGGCGCTCCCTCAATAAGTCACTTAAACAAGAATCCCTGTCTCGGGTTCTGCATCTAGACTGGCCTCAGATATGTAGGGACAGAGGGTCGTTTTTGCTGTAGGGACACAAGCTGGTGTGAGCAACAGGACCTGTGGCCAGTGGGGGAAGGTGTGCCAGTTCTCGGCGGCCCACATTCCACTTCAGCTGGCGGCTGCAGCATGGAAATCTCAGCCCAGGGCTGATCCTCCAATGTAGAGAAGCTAGAAATCAGATTTTTATGGGAAATACTCCTCTTTTAAATGTTGACAACTTATTTCATTTAAAAAAGTTCTGTGTAGGCAAACAAAGTTGCTACCTGCCGCCCTCACCCCAAACCACAGGCAAATCTACAGAGCCTCACAGACTACAACCTCGAAATATTCTTTCCTGAGAGGTTGCAGGCCCAGCAGGGGCTGTGTCTAGGAACTTAGGAAGGTGTTGCTATGTCTGGGGCTGGCGAGATGCCCAGGGAGACCCCCTGACAAGGCAGAGGATAGATAGCCAGGCCTCAGAACATCTGGTGTGTTCTCTGAAGCAGGGGCGAGAAGTAGGTAAGGCAAACTGCTAACTTCCCACAGAATTTGGAAATACTTTAGCTTTAGAATTTATGGTAAATTATTTTGTTAACAAAAGCTAAGATAACAGTAAGACTTTTTTTTTTTTTTTTTTAATTAACAGTAAGACTTAAGGGACCTGCATCTCATTCCTGGTTTTGTTATTAATTATGAAGTTAGGTAAGCTGTTAGCCACTGATTCTCTGGGTTCCAAACTAGGGCATGGGTAGATCTACCCAGGAAGGATTTAACAGTGAATTTTTGTTATTAAATACCGCCTTTTATGTATTATTTTTGTTAGTATTTGTGTCTTGTCCCTCTCTTTATTTTAAACTCTTTTCTATCATTTACTTTGATTTTTAGGTAGATTGTTTACAAATACCATATAGTTGGATTTTTGTTGTTGCTGTTATGTGTTTGTTTCTTTATGTTTTGTTATTATTTCCTTATTCTTAATCTTTTAATGAGGATATTTAATTTATTCAAATTTATTATGACTACTGACAGTGTTTGGACCTTTTTTTGACATCTTATTTGATATTTCATTGATTAGATTTATTTTGTTTTCTTTTTTTAAATTTTTATTTTTTAAAAGATTTATTTATTTATTTGACAGACAGAGAGAGACACAGCGAGAGAGGGAACACAAGTAGGGGGAGTGGGAGAGGGAGAAGCAGGTTCCTGCTGAGCAGGGAGCCCGATGCAGGGCTGGATCCCAGGACCCTGGGATCATGACCTGAGCCAAAGACAGACTGAGCCACCCAGGCGCCCCTCTTTTTTTTTTTTTTAAAGATTTTATTTATTTATTTGACAGAGAGAGAGAGCACAAGCAGTTGGAGTGGCAGGCAGAGGGAGAGGCAGGCTCCCCCACCGAGTGGGGAGTTGGACGTGGGACTTGGTCCCAGGACCCTGGGATCATGACCCAAGCCAAAGGCAGATGCTCAACTGACTGAGCCACTCAGGTGTCCCTAGATTTATTTTGTTTTCTTAACTTCACCTCCTTTTCCTCTCATAGTTAGAGGATTCAGTTCAGTATCCTATATCTGATCTGGTGCTGCTAACCCTCAATTTCTTAAAATACATTAAAATGTATATATTTTTTTAACTTTAGTAATTAACAATTCTCTAAAATCTTGTAAATTAACAAGGCAGGACCCACTCTAGAAGGTGCTAGATGGAAAAACATGATACCATCTACTACATATTACATATAATTTCCCTCTGTGGCAGAATAGTGCATTAAACATTTATATTTCTGTTGAATTTAATCTGACATGCTCTTTTATTTCCAGTGTCATTAAAAAAGAATTCCATTCAAACAAAAATTTAAAATTTATCGACCAAATATTTAGTCATTGATTCCATTTTTTGGTGACTCATTATTTCTCATTTAGATATACGGTATTTATATCCCTTTTATTTAGGAAAAATTAATTGGAGTTTCTTATTTGTGACTAATTAAATATTATTTTTTATAATGATGTATAATAACTTTCATATGCCAACTCACAAGTGTATTTAAAATGTTTATTACTATATCATATCCTTGTATGGATATACTACAATCTATTCACTTTTCCCTGTTTTTAGACATTTGGATTTTTCGCAATTATTCTTTACTATAAATGACATAGCAAAAATGTATGAGTCAGTGTTCTGGGTTACAAGAAACAGAGATGGACTTCAATGAACAAAAAGACAAACAGAATAAATGTATTGGGAGAGTTGGATAGCCCACAGACTTGGTGAGAAGTTTGGCAGATATCAAGGTACCCAGAAACATGGCTATAGAAACTCCCTAGAAACAGGCTGGTTAAGGGCTGCATCATAGCCACCAGACACCCCCGCTAGATGATCACTGCTGCCACCCTGACTGCTACCAAGACTAGGTCCCCAAGGTTACTGCTGTCACCATTAATTACTGTCCCACTTCCCCTGCAACTTTGTATCTCTCTCTTTCCCTCAAGAGTCAAAGTCCAGGATGTTGACTTCTGCCTGGCTAATTCTAAGTCATTTGCTTGTCTTCCTGATGGCAGTGGGTGGGCAGAAGAGGTGTCTGGTGGGGACCTGTCTCCTACTAAGGCTCATGCAGTGTTTGGTTTCACTGAAACAGAAAGGGAGATTGGATGCTGGGGTCAGGGGGAGACATGTAATTATTGTTATGTAAATTTTTACATATATCTCTTCTGGTTACTGCCTAGGGATTGATTCCTGGTATTAGAGTCATGAAACCAATGTGTATGAAATTCTTAAACTTCTTTGCCCTCCATTTGTCCCTTTATTCTTTGTGTTTTCATGATTCTTCTGTCCTTGTATTACACGTTTCTCTGGGTGACCTCATCCATTTCCATGGTTCAAGGGTTTGAGCCGCTGTAGATATGTGGGTGAGTCCAAAATACTTATTTCCAATCTAGGTCTCTATCTTGAACTTCAGACAAATATATTTAACTACCTAACATAATCTGTAGATATCCTAGAGACATCTGTGAATATCAAAAAGTCCCAAACAATTCGTCATTTTCCTCCTTGAGCCTATTATAGTATTCCCTCATTTGGTCAATATGACCACTATACCCCTAGTTCTCAAAGTCCAGATTTTGGTTTTATCTTTGATCCTTACTCCTCCTTTCACTCTTCTATCAAATTATCTCCAGATTCTGCAAATTCTACTTCCTAAGTATCTCTGCAATCTGTCCTGTGTTCTGTATTCCTTAGTTTAGGTGCTCATCACTTTAGTTCTAGATTATGGCTTTTGTTTCTTTTTTTTTTTAAAAAGATTTATTTATTTGAGAGAGAGAGCACACACACGTGCATGTGAGTGGGGGGAGGGGAGGAGGGGGGGGAGAGAGAGAGAGAGAGAGAGAGAGAGAGAGAGAGAGAATCCTTGAGCTCGATCCCAGGACCCTGAGACCATGACCTGAGCCCAAATCAAGACTTGGCTGCCCAACCGACTGAGCCACCCAGGCACCTGGGCTTTTGCATCTTAACTGGGTTTGCTGCTTCCAGTCTTGCCCTCACTAGCTGCAGTTTTAAAGATTTAATTTATTTATTTTAGAGACAGAGAAAGAGAGAGAGCATGCATGTGTGCACAGGGGGAGGAGTAGAGGCAAGAGGGACAAGCAGATTCTGTGCTAAGCACAGAGCCCAACATGGCACTCGATCCCACAACCCTGAGACCATGACCTGAGCTGAAATCAAGAAAGAGTTGGATGATTAACCAACGGAGCCACCCAGGTGCCCTACCAGCTCCAGTTTTAAAATGCATAGACAATCATGTTTTTTCCTTGATTAAGATGTGATGAAGATTGATTATTTCCTCCAGGAAGCCTTCTCCAACCACTTTGTCTCTCTGCTCCTTCCTGTCCACAAAGGTTAGCTGGCCCTTCCTGGTCCCCATGGCACCTTGAGCTCACCAGCACTCTTCATACCTTGTTAAAATCTTTGCTGCAAAAAGACTGAGAACTCCTTGAGGGCAGAGCTTATGAGATTCATATCGAGTCACCAGTGCCCAGTGTAATGCCTATGCACAGTGGGTGCTCAGTATAAGATTTTTGAATGAATGTATGAATGGGTTTTAACCCGTTATGAAACAAGTGGTAGTTGAATAAGGAGTTAGATGACCAGTTAAACTTATGAAACCCAAACACCTGCATTTATAGACCCTATGTTACCTTTCAGGGACAAATCTTGGAAATACCATTTCCATTATAGGGTAAACATGATTTCTTATTCAATGTATCACAAACCACTTTTTCAAAGTGGAGAAAGGAGAATGCTGTAAGAACCAGACTGTGAGGCCAAGAGATTTATTCCACAGGGGAAAAAACCTACAAAATATAGGATATACTTTATACAGATTTGGCAGATAATGAAACCATAACTATTTAATTTTTTTCTTTCACTATCCCAATGTTAATTTTGTAGGTTTTTTTTTTTTGGTATTGTTTTGGGGTATGTGCGTGTGTGTGATGAGCATTGGTGTAGCAGTCTGAAAGGTGTATTTTGGAAAAACATAACATGGGAATGACCTGGTGACCCTTGTTTCCTCTTAGGGCCATCAGTCTGGCTGCCTGGTCCCAGGAGAAGGATACACACTTGCGATCACCCAGCACCAGCAGCTTGCTGAAATTGACTCAAAGCTCCAAGAACTTTCTGCAGCCTCACCAACAACTTCCAGCTTTTCTCCAGGACTTGAAAACCAGAGTGATCAGGTAGATTTAATTTAAGAGCATACATACTGTTCAGGTTTGTGTGCTAAAGCTAGTTCACAGAATTTGACAATCTGCTTGTTAACTGAAGAGGTTTCTTCCCAAATGTTTTTTCCATGACTACAAATGCAGTGATAGTAATAGTAAAGTGTGTGTATTGTGTGTATTTTTCTTTGGTGACTTCACTTCCTCTTCATTTTTCTTTCAGTTGGTAATTTGCTTGGAGGGGTCACTTAGGAAATATTTATTTTCATGTTATTATGTCTTTCTGATTTAAGCTAATTCTTTTTTTTTTTTTTTTTAAAGATTTTATTTATTTATTTGAGAGAGAGAGAATGAGAGAGAGCACATGAGAGGGGTTAGGGTCAGAGGGAGAAGCAGACCCCCTGCCGAGCAGGGAGCCCGATGCGGGACTCGATCCAGGGACTCCAGGATCATGACCTGAGCCAAAGGCAGTTGCTTAACCAACTGAGCCACCCAGGCACCCTGATTTAAGCTAATTCCTGATCATGATCGGGAGACAGGATAGGAAAGAAAACTGATAAAGCGCTCTTTTGTCCTTTGACAGCCTTATTTCTCTTCATTTCTCTGGTTCTAGGTATCAGCAATGGCAACTGCTTGTCTCTTACACTGCCAGATTCTTCTTTTAATTTAACATCAAGCAGTGAGGCTCATTACGTTGTTGATGGCTTCTCTCTTATGAGGATTTTGAAATGCATGTGTTTCCTCTCTTGCTAGCTGTCTCAAATATTCTTTTACAATTTTCTGTGTAGAAAAACAGAAGAGTAATGGCAACTTTGTAAAAGTAAAATTCTATTTTTCTCCCCTCAGTGCTTCATGAGATCTAGCTTGGGGTCGGGTAGTAGTTTTCACCCAAAGAGAAAATGGCTGGTCTTTTGTTATTCTACCTCTACCAGTTTTGTAGGCATTTTACCAAATCAGTTTCTGTACAGTCTTAGATGCATGTGACTTTTTTGGTCCTAAAAAAGATTTAAAAATAAATGTTCTATAGGTAATAATTTTGCTTTATAGTGAGTCTCGAAGCCATCGACTGAAGGTTGGGGATCTGGCTTTGGGCCATTTGAAACTGCTTCAAGGGAAAAGAGGAGTGTTAAGATGTTCCAAAGAAAATTTGGTCACTGGCAAAACCTTTATGGAGCCAGGTCGGCTTCCTTAGCTTATGTTTGCAAGGGCCAGGCACAGCTGCTTCTGAGCCCTTTATACAGCAAGGGTGGTGGTAGTGGAAACCACTCATTTCTGGATTGGGATAAGAGTTCTTGGAAAACAGAATTGGAATCTCTGGCCCCACCCAAATGTACCCCAGGACTTTGACACCAGTTATGCCACTCGTTTATTTATGTTACTGGGTGTCATTTCCCAAAAGCAGGAATCCAAGATGGGGAAATAAAATTGTTCAGGGATACTCTTTGTTCTTTTTGTGTTACAACTGATTTTGTTGTTGTTATTGTTACTGGATTTCAAGGATAGTTGAGATCTCAAAGCTGAGTAATGATCCTATAGATAGAAAATAACCTTTTTCATGACAGTCAAAGGTTATTCTTTAAGGAGAGATTGAGAATTTAGAGATTTGTTTAGCCATTAGGGCTTAACTAAAGTGACTATGGTAAGATTCTGTCATTGTCATTTAAATCACATTTTCAGAGTTCACATTTATAGTTCAGAAAAATATTTAAAAAATACTAAAAGGGAAAACCAGTATATTACTTGATTGTCACATACTGAGATTATGTGTTTTTATGTGAAACAACATATGGTTAGAGAGAAAAGAGAAAACTGCATTTTGGGACTCCCACTGGATGCAGAAACAGAAATGTAACATCATAGTTGATGAAAAGAATTAATTAATGGTTCTTGCATGCAAAAAAAATTTGTCTTTTGAGCTTTTGTTCAATTTCATCTTGGCATTTCCTCATTTCTAACTAAAACCAGCATTGCACACTGAATTTTCAAGCCAGAAATGCTGACATGGCAAATTATTTTGCAGATATTATTTTTGGATTGGAATCCTTTTTGGATAAATAGACTGAAAAGTATCTTGGTTCAACCTTGCATATCTGTGCAGTTGATGAATGTGCTCCAATCTGTTGCTGAACCACAAATATTCATAGTGCATATTCACATTATTTTTATTTTTAACCCTTCTGCAAACCATTAACTCATCAGTAATTTTTCCTCTGTGCTCCTTATGAAAGAATGTCTTTCAAGTGGAATACGAATTTCTGTTTTTCAGCAACTGATTCTGCAATATTAATCAAGTGCTCACTGTAGGAATTGTAGGGCACTGACAGACAAGGCAGGCGAACGTAGAACTGTGGAGTCAAAAAGCCTCACTTCGAGTTCTGACTCCTCCACTGACTAGCTTTGAGGCCTCGGGCATTAATTAGAAGCACCCAGAACCCTAGTTTCCTTGACTATCCAGTAATAATAATACCATTCTTTAGGGCTCTTTTAAAGGGTGTTTGAGTTGATTTGTGTAAAGTGCTAAGCACTGTGTCTGACACAAAACTCAACCAATGATGTTACTATAATAAGTGACTTAAGGAACACCTTTCCTTTCCTTTTATACACATGTGGTACAAGACGACATAGGTGAGCACAACAGAAAGCTATAGAAGCAAAGTGCTGTGGTGCTTCCAGGGAGCGAGAGAAAGCGCATCCAGAAGGAATATCAGGCAGGTCCAGTTCCACAAGAGAGGGACCGGAGGAGGCTGAGGAACTAGTGAATGAGGCAGAAGGGGCCAGAGGCCCAGAGAAGACCGCCATTATACAGCACGAGGTTGAGAATTGGTGGCCTGCATGGCAAATTTGACTCACACATGGGTTTCCTTTAGCCCGCATAGGGCTTACAATTTTTTTTTAGGCGACATTTCAGAATTGGGTGAATTCATATAAATGTCTACATTTCTAGTTTTTCTTGGGAAAGTAGAGAGTCCGGCAACCTGAAACCTGAATCCTTGCTTGGCAAATTACAGGATTGCTCTGAGTAACAACTGCAGCTTTCTGTGGAGCACGGGTTCTCCCATTTGCTGCAGTATTCACGACTCCGTATCGTATTGCAGGCCCCGAGGCCTCCTGCGTGCATTTGGGTCATTTACCCAGTCCCTGCGCAGGCCGTCAAAACCTCATTGAATGCCTGCTTGTTTTGCCGGAGATGCTGTGGGGGCTGACATCAAGTGTCCGATTGGCATGTGGCTTCATCTCCAACCTTTAAGCAGCTTGTAGCATCCTGGAGGATAGTTGTGGAGTGACCATATGGTGAAAGAAGTATCACAATATGCAAACCGATCTTAGGAAAGTATAGAAAGTGTGTACTGGCGGGGAAGGGCACAGAGAAAGGAGAGGTTATTTGCTGAAGGCATGATATTTAAAAAATTCCTTTGGAGATTTTTTTTTGGTTTTGTTTTATTTTGGTCAAGAAAACAGTTTCCCAAACAAGTTGAAACGTGCAGACTTTCTGACTTAATGGACTATAGCAACTATAAGGGGCTAAGTGGGTAGGCGCGTGAGCCTAGGATGATAAACGTACTCGAGTCAGAATAATTTGAGAGGCTCCAGAGATGTGACTCAGGGATTAAGGAAGTTGCTGTGAAAGGAGCAGTTAAGAAATCTTTTTTTCCTTTTGGGCTTGCTGATTAGGATATTCTCAGAGGATACCTTGGCCTGCCTCTTAAGTTTATGGCAATATTTTAAAAGCAGAATTTGGCTTTTACGTATCTGATTTCCTTAGTGTAAGACAAAGCATGTGGTCACATTCAGAAGGAAGAATGGCATATTACTACTATGGCTGTAATGTGAATAATATCACATGGGTGCCATTTTTACATCTGGTTTTTATTTTCATTTCATCTTAGCAAAAGAGAACTAATTGAAGCAATTTTTTTCTTAAGATCTGTGGTTTAACTGTGCATACCTTTCCATATCCATCCCCTAACCCTCCAACAAATCAGTTAGTTCTTTCCTCATATTGTAAATCCCACCATAAAATTGAGTGATGTTCTATAATTTAGTCGCCATATTTCTTATTTGTAGCTGTCTTAGATTCCAGCTTTCTCTTGAAATATCTAAGGTATAGGAGTTATGTGGGTATTTAGTTTCTTAAGTCCTTAGCAACTGGATTCAATAATAAATTCTATTCCATTTGGCTCTTGTAAAGAAGTGTAATTTATTCATGTCTCATGCAATCAGTCATACTAAATCTAGAATTCCAGTTCTATGGTTAGATTTTTTTTTTCTGGTTGGGAGAGGGTCTTCAAATTGTCCTCATTGAAAAGAGGCATTTCTTTGTTCTTAAACCAGCTAGTTAAACTGAACATAAAGGTCTCCCTTAATTTGATTTATTTATTTTTTTGTTTTTAAAATGTTGATTCAGTTGTATGCATTTTGGTAAGACCAACAAAAAATTAACGAACATTTGTTTGATGGAAATTGTAGTTGTATTCATGTTTTTTCTTACCAAGAGCATACTGTTGCTGACAGCAACAATTAACTGTTTTTTGTGTCTCTTCCTATTTCACCATTAGCTAAAGTTGAGGAAATAGAAAATGTTGTTTGACATGTAATCCTGAAAGATGTATCATTGTTGAGTCCAGGGTTTTGCAGAGTCCTGATGATGGCCAACTAGTCTACTTGACGTCAGATTACTCAATACCCTAGTTGAGGGCAGGAATCTGGGAATTTTTTATGTATGCTAATCACAAGCACAGAAATCTTATTGACCATTGGCTCATATCCAAAAACTATATAAGTATGCTATAAGAGCATGGATTTTTGGATTGGGGAATAAACAAGAAGTTGTTTTGAAGGTCGTTGCTAACCTGTCAAACATTCCCAAATAAATCTGGGGAATTCTTCTTGCCTCTTATGTTTTATGGATTACTTTTAAGTTTGTATTTATATTTCTTTATTTTTCTATGTTAAGTATCCTGTGTAGTCAAGGTTTCTTTTGTTTCATTCTAAAATGGTAAAAACAATTTGGCCGTAAGATTTTTTCCCCTGCTTCTCGTACTGCCAGGCAAATGACCCATCTGATGACAGGAAAATAGCAATGGCCTTTGGAAAAATACAGCTTTTGTTTGAAAACATGGGGCAAGTTGGCTTCATTTAGGCAGGTTTGTATTTTCCTGTTTAGTTAGCTTCAGAGAACCCTGTTGGCTCAGTCTACACCAGAGATATTTTTCTAAGGTTGAACTTAGAATCCCTTGGCAGTCAATTAGTCAAATCAACAAATAGCTGTTGACCTCAGGATCAGTTCTCTTCTTGTGGCTCCTTGGGTATTCCATGCATATCACAGAGAGCTTTTGCTGAACTGAATTTTACTTTCACTGAATAAAAGCATTCCTGTATGCCTTGGAAACACAGAAACCACATGGCTGGTCAGAGAATCTGCTCAAACATTACTACCATAGGAAATCAAGATATTTCCTGAGGAGCATAAAAACAGATAGCACTGGCTGGCACTTCGATGTGACAGTAGAAACTCTCTTGGTACCACAGAGCTTCTTGAATATGCCAGGGGGAAATATTTGCCAGAATCGATGATTACCTTTTTTTGGCTCCCTCTTGGCCTCTCTTTGCTTACATGCTGTCCTTCAAATATTGGAACTATATGGTTATGCTATCAGACCACGACTGAGGAAGGATGTATATATCCTTGGGTCCAGCTGTAGAGAATTACAGACTCATAGGCTATGAGAGTTGGAAGAAAGTTCTTTTGGAAGATATTGAGACCCAGAAAGAGAAAGTGACTTGCTTAAAAGTATATAACTGGTTACACCAGTAGAACTGGGGCTAACATCTAACCTTTGGGCCAATACTTTTGGGGACAGAGAGTCACATTATCAGAGCAGAGCAGAAAGAGCCTTGGGAGAATAATAGTTCTGTTTTCCTAAGAAAAAATTTGACTTCTACTTATGAAATTAATACTGGGTATTATAGAAAATTTGGGAAATACAAAACACACACACACACACACACACACACACACACAGTCTACCAGTTAGAGTTTTGGGCAAGAAAGAGAAAACATCCAGCTTGGATTTTGAAGATAAGTAAATGAAGGAACTATTAATAGATTTAAAGGAGCCAATAAGGGATGTTGGGATACCTAGGGACTAGCAACAGTGGGTAGGGGGAAGAAAAAGTGTATCGGAGCTCAGGGAGAGCTAGAGCCATGGGAGAAGCACCAGCCATCCAAAGTTGTAATCATAGAAGGTGTGGGCAAAGGATTTACCAATCTTTCCCCCTTGGGCATGAGAATTTGAGCTATAGTTAACTTCCTCACTGTTTCCCTGGCAGTCTGATGAAAGTTGGAACGTTAACAATGTTAGAAAGCAACTTTGCTTATGCTAAAAATGATGCGGGATTGGGAGAATTATGAAGACTTGGTGGGGAAGCCATACGTTAGGTCTCTTTAAGTGCAGTGATTCTTGAGACTGGCATGTCCCTTGCCAGGACCCTGTGGGGGTGTGTCTGTGGTGTCATTTCAAGAGGTGATATTCTTTTTTTTTTTTTTTTTAAGATTGTATTTATTTATTTGATGGAGAGAGACAGCGAGAGAGGGCACACAAGCAGGGGGAGTGGGAGAGGGAGAAGCAGGCTTCCTGCCGAGCAGGGAGCCTGATGTGGGGCTCAATCTTAGGACCTAGGACCATGACCCAAGCCAAAGGCAGGCGCTTAATGACTGAGCCACCCAGGTGCCCCAAGAGGTGATGTTCTTAAGAGATAGGAAGCTTTTAAGCCAGGGTAGCCTCCTTGCCCCTTGCACCTGAACTGCCATGGCATGGACTGCAGCAGAAACTCTCCTTGAGGAGAGATTCCTGACACTGCCCTGCTGTGTTTCCTGTCCTCCGAAGAAGGAGGAAGAAGTACATTTCTCTCCACATGTTTGAGCATGAATATTCATTTGAATCTAAGAAAACTCTACTGATGGGCAGCTGATGGGATATATTGCTGCCAAAACCATCATGCCAAAGCAGGGAGGAGAAGGGGAAAAATACTGCAAGCTCTCTCTTTTCCCTCCCTCCAGTCTCTTGCCACATTGGTTAAATCTAACCACAAGACAGAGGTCAAGAAGAAGGAGTCCCATTGTCCTAGCTTGTGTCAGATGTTTCCCATACTTTGTTAGTTTATCATTCTCATGTTGAAGGACATTTGCCTGTATGCATAAAGCTGCTATGAACATGTGTGCACAAGGCTTCAGTCATATATTTTCTTTTCTCTTGGATATAGACTCACAGGAGTGGAATTGCTGGGTCATAGAATGGACAACATTGAACTTTTCAAGAAACTACCAAACAATTTTCCAAAGTGGTTGTACCATTGCATACTTCCACCAATAACACCTGAGAATTCCTCTTAGGCCACACCTTTCTAACATTTGGTGTTAACAAATTTTTTTCATCTGGGTCAGTTTAGTGGCTGTATAGTGATATCTGATTGTGATTTTAACTTACATTTCCCTGATGACTTAATGATGCTAGGACTTCTTCATGTGCTTGTTTGTCATTCACATATCTTTTATGAAGTATCTATTCACGTCATTTTAAAGCTAGATTTTTTTTAGTATTTATTATTTATTTTATTATTGAATTGTGTGAGTTCTTTACATATTATGGATACAAGTACTTTGACAGGTTTGTGTGTTGTAATACTTTACTCTCAGTCTGGGTTGCCTTAATGGTGGCTTTGAATAAGCAAAATTTAATATATTGATGAAGTATGATTTAGAACTGTTTTTCTTTCTGTGTCTTTTCTTTGCCTACTCAAAGATTTAAAAAAAATCATAGTTGTAGATTATTAAAATGCTGTCCTTTTTTAAAAAGATTTCTATTTAAAAATGAGATCCAGTTTGGATATTTTTCATCTCACTATGTTTTATAGACTAAATGTTTGTGTCCCCTCAAAATTTATATGTTGAAATCTAATCCCCAGTGTGATGGTATTGGGAGGTCAGGACTTTGGGATGTGGTTAGATCATGAGGGTAGGGCCCTCATGAACAGGATTAGTGCCCTTATAAAAAAGACCCAGAGAGTTCCTTTGTCCCTTCTGCCATGTGAGGACCCAGCAAAGAAGATGGTCATCTAGGAACCAGGAAGCAGCCCTTTACCAGATACCAAGTCTGCCAGTGCATTGATCTTGGATTCCCAAGCCCCCAGAACTATGTTTCTGTTGTTTAGAAGTCACCCAGTATGTGGTCTTCTGAAATAGCAACTCAGAAAGACTGACACACTGTGTATCCTACTTCAGAGTAGGGGTATCTTTATGAAAGTTCATGAGATCCTATTTGCTTAAAGCTGCAGAGGGACCTTTATACCATCTTGTCCACATGCCTCCCTAACATTAGGTTTCTTTCTTAAAAGAATTCCTGATAATAATTCACCCTCTGGATGCTCCTAGAGATTGAAGCTACCAGAAGTGAGTCCCCTTTTGGGGAATACAAAATGTAAAAGAATCGGGCGCCTGGGTGGCTCAGTTGGTTAAGCGACTGCCTT
>NW_028047951.1:0-9209 GCF_054177405.1 Leptonychotes weddellii
TGATAGCTATCAGAGTGACAGAGGACAAGTGCTTCGTCTTCCACATCTGGAGGCCTGCGTCTTCCCCAGAATTTCAAGCTAGAATCCTGAGCATGTCCCTGATTGGAACAGCTCACATCATATGACAAATCCCTAGCTAATCACTGTGGCCAAGGAAATAGTTATGTCAATTGGTTTATACCATGTCTGGAACTGGGGATGGAGTCATTTCATGAGAAGGACAAAGATTATGTAGAAGACAGGTAGATACTAGTAGGAAAGCTGGGGAAATGGACAAATGAATACTAAATGTTCACTACATGGACATCTGGTCTGAAAGACAACAGCAAATCCGGTGCTGTAATTTACTGAAAATCATTGTTGGTATTACTAATAGTTTCTGGATCACAAACTAACAACAGCAATAACAACAAAATTCCAAGGCCAGTATGTTTCTTTATTATTTTGTGTTTGACTTAAGATGGTTGAATGATTTCATTTTCAGTTATAAGCATTACATTAATTCCCATGCAAAAACCCAAGACCGCATATGCCGGATTTCAATTGGCCAAAATCCAACCTGTGAGTCTGGACATTCGAGATCAAATCCAAAATGTTGCTCGACCTTTCCAATAGTAGACATCATGGTCATCCTTTGAGATATCAGCAGGGCCCCTGACCTCTCAAACACCACAGTTTGCCATGAGTCCATACCAAAACAAGGAGCCAATGCCTTGCGGTATCTAAACCTGGCAAGTGATTTCATTCATGAAGATAAGACACCTCCACACGAAGCTACCACCCACAGATATGTCCTCGTTCCTGTTCTATAGAAACACCTGCTTTTGAACAGGCATGCTATCTTCTATTTGGGGATTATAAATCCTTTCTGCCAGTTTTCCCCACAACTCCCAGTAGAAGCAAAGAGACTTTACAAAAAAAGCTTACCTCTATAACCCCAAAAGCAGTACATACAAAGACACCTACTCTATCAAGTATATATTTTCTCCAGCTTTGTATGGTCACTAAGCAGGTGTAAAGCTTCACAAACTTCTCTCAGTGAGACAGGAACCAGGAATATCAAAGAGGGCAAAACAGGACCCCACAATTAAAGGAGAACGAAACAAATGCAAAGAATCATTCTATTGATTGAGAGAAATGTGCTAAATAAAAAAAAAAAATGATAGCATTTCAACAGTGGATGTCAATTTATATTGAAACACACACATCGGAACTCTGACAATGGCCAAGATTTCATTAGTGCAAATAACATATTATAATGGTATGTTCTTTAATAGGATTTAAATAAGGCTTCAAATAATTACACACGCTAAAACTACCATTTGGAAACCTTAATTCTGTTTGGAAAGTTGTCAAACACAGCCTCCAAACCATCCAAGGTTCTGATCTGAGGACAATTACATTCAATGAAGTTGCTCCAAAACACAACTGGTAGCATTATCACTTTCAAAGTCTACATTGTTTGGTGGAAAGAGGGAAACTACTCTGGTCACCGGTCAAAAGAAAGAAATCCAGCTAGCATACCAGGCAGTTTCCAGGTTCAGATGATTCTCAAATGTCTGTAGTGATGAAAGCTCATTAAAAAAAAAAAAAAAAAAAGAATCCTGAAGCGTCAGAAAGAGATCTGTTGCCCTATCCTCATTAACAAATTTGCACAAAGCATGGAACAGTAAAAAGCAAGAGAATTCATGGGCATTTTCATCTATGGCTCAAGTTCTCCTTAAAAAAACCAAAACCAAAAACAATGTGACAATAACGACAAAAAGTAAACAACAAAATCAGAGGCAGAATATGAAATAGTAATATACTGTTTCAGAGCCTGCACTGTCCTGCAGAACCAGGAAACTTAAAATGTGTTCTTAACAGATCCAATCTAGGCTGGATATGTAAAAAACGGAAAGTCGGCATCACAAACCACACTACACATTATGAGAGTTTTAGAACCAGGAAAAAGAAAAAAAAGAAAAAAGGCAGCAAAATGCTCAGAAAAATTTATCATCGATTCTGAAATGGGGCCTCGTGACATCATCAGGGTTAATAAAGACAGAGATGGACTTCCCCGGGTTCTCAGTCACTAGCTGTTGCAGTTTTTTGGCCAAACGGTCATCGGGCTGGTTGGGGTCCCCTCCGTCGGACTGCGGGGAGGGGATGCTAGTGGTGCTCCCTCGCCTCTGGAGCTCCAGCGTCAGCCGGTTGGCCGCCTTGACGTGCTCGATGGCAGTGCGCAAGTGCTCGGCCGGGTCTGAGCGGACAGAGGAGAGCTTTCGCGCGTGGAGCATGACGGTCTCCTCCGACAGGTGCTCCAGCATGTTGCACTGAGGGATGAAATAATTGGGGCACATCTTGTTGACCAGACAGTGTTGGAGGTCATCAATGAGGCCCAGCAAAAAGTGGGCTGCATAGTCTTCTTGGGCCAAGTAGTTGGCAGGAAGTCTGTCACAGGCCCAGAGCATCATGCTCCGCAGGTGATAGGGGCTGATGGCCTTGGGCCGGGACAGGAGTTTAATGATGATGGCTTTGCACGCCTGGTAGGCCTGCATTAGGCTACTGGAGATGCACTTCTTCAGCTGCACCTCGCTCCTGGCGAAGGACAGCCGCCATTCATTGTCCTTCTTGCCCTTGTAGGAGCAAGCAGGCACCAAGTAAAACCCACTGATGACCTCTTCCTCGGTGATCTTCCCATCCCAAAAGTGGTTCTCCATGAGCCAGCTCTGGGCCACTGCAGGCCAGCCTTTGAAAGATACCACGGGGACAATATCATACAACATGCGACTGCTCCCCACACCCAGGATGATGGAGATTATGGTCCCGTTCTTTTCTACCTTTTCCACCTTCGGCATCCCTCGCTGGGGTTTCTTCTGGATCTCTGATAGGACAATGCTGATGGAGTCATAGAACCAGTCGGCCACTTTGGTTGGGGAGAAGAAGTAGTTGGTGGCACCATTGATGTGATCCACAATGGTGCAGCAGTCTTTCCACTTACTGATTGTCCCCTCATCAAAGAGCCGGAGGCTCAGCCAGGAGTGGCACAAGGCTGAGTGGCGCATATCGAGTGTCACAGGCTGATTACGGTCATGCAGCTTAAGGGCTGGCACCAGAAGAGTGAAGTCCATATCATAGTCTGTCCCCCGGGCATAGACATTAAGCTCATCTAAGTCCAGGTCCACCACGCCTTCCCGGACTCCCCCAGAGAGCAACAGGTACTCATTGGCCACTGGAAGTTTTTGGTCCAGCTTTTGCACCATTCCTAGAAACAGAAAGAGAAAACACTATTATAAGAAACACAGACACCAGAGTCTTTTGCATCAGAATAGAACATGTTGAGTTTCTAAGACCCACTATTCATTAGAAGTACAAAATCAGATTTTAGGCTGCTACATGGGCCCAGTCAGCAGTATACTTTGTTCTTTCTCATCGGTGATAGAATACATCCTTTACCAAGTGGGAGAATTATGACAGATTTTCTTTTGTGGCAAGAGCAGTATCTTTCTTAATCATAAACCAGGGCTCTTCTTCCCCCGGTCATCACCTTGGTTAGTGGCATTGCCATCCATAGGTCATTCAAGCTGAACACCTCAGTAAGCTTCAAGTTTTGTTGGCTTCTACAGCCAAACTTTATCTACATAACCCCTGTGACATTTCTCACTCCTTGCCTGTTCTCCATCTCTGCTGCCATCATATAAAGCCAGGCTCTTTTATCTCTTGCCCAAACAGCCTCCCACCCCTAGGCTCTTCCTGTTTAAACCTTCCTCTATCCTGGCGATTCTCAGTGTGGGCTGTGGACACTGAATGTGGGGCACTGTCAGGGGGTAGTGAGGTCACAACTCTTTCCACAATAACACTAACACGTTATTAGCCTTGTTTACTGTGTTGAAACTTGAACTGACTCTTGATGGGACAAAAGCAAATGGCGGGTCAAAGTGCTAGGCCTTCGTGAAGACAGTGGCACCAAATTTACAATGGCAGTCACTGGACTCTTTATTGATGACATGTACTAGCATTTAAAAAAAAAAAAGTTCAGTTGCACTGAAGAAATCCCTAATGGAAAAGAAAAATGGGTTAATTTTTCTTAAATCCCAACTCTAGAGCCACCTTTCTAGTGTTCTGTGCAACAAAATGGCAAGTGACCATAGAGCGCTTCTGCCTCATACTGAAATACAAAAGCTGTCTTCAAGAAAAGTGCCCTGTGTTGGAGCTGTGGGCTAAGTTAGCAGCTTTGTTCATGCAAGACCATTTTTACTTTAAAGAACAACTGATCAACTATGGGCATTCAAACTTGGGTATCTGCTAGACATTTTCATTAAAAAATGAACAAAGTTAGCCTGTCTTTGCAAAAACAACTAAAATATTTATTGACAATGAAAAAAACTGGAGCTTTCCAAAAAATGCTAAATTTTAGAAAACTCATTTCTTGTACCATGAGCTTAGTATCTTCCCAAATGGTATGTGTTCTGGTAAGATTGGTGGTGACATAAAAAGTGTGATTTTTGGATGCTAACGTGAGCTCTTTAATACGGACCACGTATTAGGCAGGCATTGGGCTCTGCACCCAGCAGGTGCACAACTGGAGCTAAGACTGGATGGCAAAGGAACAAACAGAAGGAATTAATGGGACTTAACCATGAAGAGCTTAAATAATTATGGACTAAATGTAAATGACTGCTCCATTGACATACAAATGTCCCCTCCCTGCCAGCATCAGTGACTTATTTAATCTTTTCTCCAAAGATCGCAAAGAACTATCGCAAACTACAATTCCCTTATTCACCACAATTACTTTTAATCAACATAGTTTATTATTCATAGGATAACTCCAATGCAAATAAATAAGCCTTGTGTATGTGTTTATGCTACCATTTTATTTCAGGATTTAATACTCAAATGAAATAAAAATGTGCTCTTTTCATTCTTTAAAATCCTATTTTCCAAGCCATATTAACCATGAAAAACTCTTATTTAGTACCATTTCCTTACATATAACTAGAAATATAGCAAGCTATCACTTTTGTTTTAAAGCAATCAAAAACTATCCAACTTTAAAGAATCCACAATTAGTCAGAAAGAGAATCCAGCGTACCTGACTTCTGAGGCTGTTTTTTACATGCCTTGTGCTATGCCACCCAGATCCCTTCTCAATAAAGGACTTCGTGTCTCAGTGGCTGGGAATCTGTCAATGCAATCCCTTAAAGATTGGCTGCAAAAAGCCAGCTCAACCACAGTCATGTCCTGTGTCTGGGGTGAGGGTGGGGGATACACATTGATGTGAGAATGCCCCGGTTCAGGATACTCTGAAGAATTATTCAAATCCAGAGTTCCCAGGGGGTCAGCTAAGGCTGACATTGTGGCCTGCAAAGAAACCTGACTTCTCCCTCTGCCTGATTCTGCTTTGCGTCCCTATCTTCCACAGTGGCTGATCCCAGGGGGGGGCTTCTTAATAAATATCCTAGGGGCACCTGTGTGGCTCAGTTGTTTGAGCATCCAACTCTTGATTTCAGCTCAGGTCATGATCTCATGGGTTGTAGGATGGAGCCCGGCATTTGGCTCCGCCCTCAGTGGGGAGTCTGTATGAGATTCTCTCTCCCTCTCCCTCTGCCCCTCCCCCCCACTCATGTGCGCACCTGCACACACGCTCTAAAATAAATAAATAAATCTTTTTAATAAATAAATAAAAATCCTAACTCCATCCGAAGGGCTGCTTCCTGAGGAACCCAATCTAAGACACTATATTCTAAACAAGCAAAAAAAGCCTTCACTATAAAGTCAGCATGGAAAATTTATCTTTCTTTTAAAAGTGGTTTTCAAAAACCAAATTTAGTAACCAAGGATTGAAAGCTATCATAAACACCAAAACGAAGATTCATTTCTCAATTGTCATGTTTCAGTATTAAGCTCATCTTCACAATGTAACAAATATTACCACTCCAAGTTTTAAGATAAGATTTGCTTCTCAGAATCCTGGGTAGGTTGGGAAAACGGTTTTCACTGTATTATACGTTCAGAGATAGGTAGTTACTTTCAAAGATAAATGTTTGATAATGAAATTATTTATCATTAGTTCAAATATTTTTAAATTCTAGCATTTGGTGCCATAAAGACACATAGGAACCATGTTGAAAAGTGTTATGATTGATAAGTAAGATCTGAATAAATTAGAAGTGGTATTATAATTTGGATGCCACATCAGTATTCCCTCTTAGGCATACATG
This sequence comes from Leptonychotes weddellii, assembly GCF_054177405.1. Classification (NCBI taxonomy): domain Eukaryota; kingdom Metazoa; phylum Chordata; class Mammalia; order Carnivora; family Phocidae; genus Leptonychotes; species Leptonychotes weddellii. Next base: position 6,207 of record NW_028047951.1, read on the forward strand.
ACTCAAAACTCTGTACATTCTTTTTTGCCCTAGACAGGATCAAACTGGCTCTGAGCATACCAGCAAGGACTTGTCTAGACAACCAGAATAAGTTGTGCATTAACAGGCTGGGTAGAATTTGTTTACAAACATGCCACTGAATTTTGCCTTGGGCTGTCAATTTTGGTTTGGATAATCACAGGTAAGAAAAAGCTAAAACTCCCTTCTGCCCTCTACTGGATTAAAGAAGTTTTAACATGTTTTCACTTAGCATATACACTAGGAACATTCCTGCCAGTAATAAAATATTCTTTTTCCTCCCAGATGCGGCTTATGCACCTAGTTAAAATGTTGCCCCTCCTTTCCGGAGACATAAAAGTATTTGGCTAAATTCTTTCATCAGGAGTTCGGTTAATTTTGGACACTTACTCCTTTAAAAGGGGCAGAGAGAAGTTTAGCAGCAAAGAAAATATTGCAGAGGCTCATTTGCTAAGCTCCTAAAAGTTAGAAAGAAAGTCCCCAAGGCCACATATTTTGGGAAGCTAGTCCCCTGTGACATCCACATTTACATTTAGCCTGCCTGAGCCCATTAGTCCGCAGTTTTACCAATGATTTGGTAACACAAACTGGAGCCCGCCCAGCATTCTACTCAAATGCCCTCCTTGAAAACTTTCCTGGGCTAAGTTTAAATGAAAATGAGCTGACATCAGCTATCATGGCAGATGGGTTGCCATGCAACTAAAACACAGCCAAGGGCTGGAGGGAAAAAGGCAAAGGAGAGAAAAAAATTCAACCATATACTTGGGCCATGGGCACCAGTTCCAACAAGTGCCGTCTCTGAATTTATCCAAAGATTTCTGTGTAATTACAGGAGGGTGAGATCAAGTGACTGGCTGCTTAGCTATTAGCAAATTATCCAAAACCATGAATGAGAAAAAAAGGAAGAATCACACATGACAATGAGCTTGTTAGCAGGAGAAATGCCTTATTCCCCAGGGTGGGTCTCTTCTTTTTCATGGAAGTATGGGCATATGTGTGTTCTTAAAAACACAAAAACTGCCTCCCAGCCTCCCTTCCTGTAATTGATTCCTTGATTTTGCTTTATTTCATAGTTTCTACTTAAGAAGACCTTAATATTACTAGTGAAACAGGTAACTAAAGAGTTAACAGGGCAGCTAAGCCAGGCTACAACTCTTACCCAAATCTGCTTGTTCTCAGGAATGCTGTCTGCCACCACATTTCTGTAGCCTAATATTCTTGCCTGACACTGTGATAACCAAGTGTTAATTTTGTCGTTTTGCAGAGACTCAAGATTTCATCAAAAAGCCAGCCAAGCCAATCAGGACCTGTGGCCTCCTCTTTGAGCACACGGAAATGAAGTTAATACTCCCCTGCTCAGTAACTTCCTCTGTCCGATTTTGAGTCACCATAGCTTCTCTCCCCATTACCCAGTCCCTTTTCCACTTGCCTTTAGAAATCCTGAACGCTCCCCTCTGGGAGGCGGATTTAAGGCTTGCCCTCCCACCCCCTCATTTGGCTGCCTCTTGAAGAGACCCTTCCTTGCTGCACACTGGATGTTTCAGTGATTGGTTTCTTGGTGCAGGGGACAGAGGGACTTGGGTTCTGTTTACACTGGAGCCTCGAGTTTAAGGAACGACTTCCACATCATCCACTTAGTCCTTTGCTGATTATCTCTAGAATCAAGTGAAAAATGGAACTCTGTCCCTGACACCCTTATATTCTAGTGAATAAAACTTCATCACATTCCACTGAATTCAAATTACAAGCTGCCATCACTCAAGCACATAATGCTAGATTGTTAACACGGGCACACATGAACCAGGTGTGGCTTCCAGCCTCACAGCTTCTCTCCAGTAGATATGTGGGGACTCAGGGAAGTAATTTAATAAATACTAAGTACATACGGGAAATTGGTACTTGTGCAGATTCCATAAAAAAGCAAAACAAAGCTGTTACCTGTGCTGAGGGGAGAGAGATAGGCCAAAGAGGTAAAATGTTTACGTCTTATTATTGAAGCTACAGAATTAGATAAATGTTGTCTCTCTATCTTTGTGTATATCAAAGACTTCTATGTAGATTTAAAAAGACCTGAGTATCTTGACAATATTCGTTTCTTTAAAAAATGTTATCTTTTCCACCCAAACTCATGTGGCACACCAATTACAGTGCCTTATACAGTGGTGACGCTCAATAATAGGAAGGGTACGGATGATGCTGACAAAGTGCTTCTGCGATTCGGATACATCTCCTTGGGGAACAGTCTATTGGTTGTTAATAAATAATATAAAACCTTCCTATAAAAATTGATTTCTACTTCAAAGAAGTAAATATTTTTGTCAAGCTATTGACATCCTGAGCAGTAGGCATGGCCACCTTCTAAGAAATGCACCAATCTATAGGATTTTTAATGACTCCCATTTGGGGAAGATTTTAGTATTTTCCTCATTTGTGGCCAGAAATCATATATGTAGAATCCCTCACCTTGCAGGTGAAAAAACTGAGGTTCAGAAAGGAGAAATAACTCACTCAAGGACACACAGCCCTAGTGACAGATTAACAGCATTGTCTTTTTCTCACAATTGTTGCAAAGGTCAGAATGGCATAAACCTACTGCTTTCCTTATGACAACAAGGGAACGTGATATTAATGCAGAACGGTCTGAAAGGGAAGCAGCAGGGGGGTCTCAAGGCAAAGTGTCACTTTGTGCTTTCATTGGTCAAAGCTGTGGTGTGACCTTGGACAAGCAGTAGAACATGTCTGAGCACCCACAGTTATCATAAGGAAGAACAGACCTTATGTCTTGCAAGAAGCTATTAGTATTCCAAAATAAATTGACTATAAGACACAGGAAATAGAGAAGGAAGACACTAGTGGAACTTCTCAGCTTTTTCAATACCCGCTGAGTGATCATTAATATTAACAGAGCAATATATTCTTAAGGCAAAGAACCTGTTTTATTTGGCATAATTTCTGAGACAACTGCATATAATCTTTTTTTTTTTT
>NW_028047952.1:0-420 GCF_054177405.1 Leptonychotes weddellii
ATCAGTTTTTCCTGTATTGCTCTGTAAGATTCAATGCAATCCTAATAAAAGTCCCAGCAAGCTATTTTATGGATATTGACAAACTGTTTCTAAAGTTTACAAGGAGAGGCAAAAGCTGCAGAATAGCCAACACAATACTGAAGGAAAAGAACAAAGTTGGAGAACTAACACTATGTGACTTCAAGACTTACTATAAAACTACAGTAATCAAGACAGGGTGGTACTGGCAAAAGAACAGACAAACAGATCAACAGAACAGAGAGTCCAGAAGTAGTCCCACATAATATAGTCAACTGATCTTTGACAAAAGAGCAAAGGCTATACAGTGGAGCAAAGACCGTCTCTTCAACAATTGGAAATCCACATGCAAAAAAATGAATCTAGACACAGACTTTACACCCTTCACAAAAATTAACTCAA
>NW_028047953.1:0-420 GCF_054177405.1 Leptonychotes weddellii
AATACTTGCGCTGGATTTTGGCTTGATTGTTGGTATTTTAATCTTTATTACACCACAGACTTTGGATTCCTATAGTGGTAGGCTATTGTTATCTTGTGCTAGGAGTGGAGCCTGGAGTGCTGGGGTTTCTTTCAGTGTTCCCCCTGTGCCTTCAGCTTTCAGCAGTCCCTCCATGCCTGTACTATAGAGGGGATCTCTGTGCATATTCTTACCCCTTCCCAGAAATAGATTGCTACTGATTGCTGCTCATGTGCTCTATTATCCTGGTCTAGACTCATTTTTAGGTAAATTCTCTGCTCCTGGGCCTTGGGGGTAGAGTTCTCACAGACCTGGCCTTCTTCCTCATGACTGCCAAACCCTGCCTTGTATATTTTGAGAATCTTGGGTGGGAGAGTATTTCCTGCTTTTTCACCAGTAGCA
>NW_028047954.1:0-420 GCF_054177405.1 Leptonychotes weddellii
AAAAAGAAAAGAAAAGAAAATCCCTTTCTATCTGGCCTTTGAGAGTCCTGCAGATCTCACGGTCTGAGGGTCTCCCCGTCAGCCTAACGCCCTTCTCGCTATTGTAATGACCCACTTCCTTTATTGCGATAATCCTCAGAGCACAGTCCCTCCTTGCCCGAGGGCCGAGCTCGTTCCTCTCCGACAGCGTTCAGACGCACGGCCTGGCCTGACCGCCACACCAGTGACGTGGTCCACATGGCCACATGGCAGTGCTCTACCCCGTGTGGTCTGCAGGGTCCTCGGATCTCTGCCAGTACCCCCCAGGGCAGGGCACCTATTAGATGGCGCTTAGAAGAATGGGAAAGCCTCAGAATGTCCCCGAATCGGGTAAAACAAGGTAAGCAGAATGTCCAGTTATGTCCTCCCGCATCATGTTGC
>NW_028047955.1:0-420 GCF_054177405.1 Leptonychotes weddellii
CGCATGGCCCGCTCAGGCTGAAATATCTACCGCCTGGCCCTTCGCAAGAAGAGCTTGGCAACCCCCGATCTAGACCCTTTGGTCAGCTCAGAGTCCCACAGACCTCTGCCACTCCCTCCGAGGACGGAGCTGATACTTGAGGAGACATTCGCCCCGGACTGTGGGCACAGGGAAGGTGGCGTGTTCCTCCTGGAAGACATAAATCCCACTTGGTGGAGAGAAGGAACAGGCGAGGGGGCGGACCAGGGGGCCGCGGGGGACACTACCTGGCCGTGGGGGGTGGCGAGCGGGGGGAAGATGGTGGGGTGGATGAGGCTGAGCTGCGTCTGGATCTTGTGGCTGCGGAGATTGTGGACCGACGAGCAGCTCTCGTTCAGGACCAGGTGCTGGGTGGCAGGCCCAAACCTACGGCAAAGCGAC
>NW_028047956.1:0-420 GCF_054177405.1 Leptonychotes weddellii
CTCTCTCTGTCAAATAAATAAATAAACATATTTTAAGAAATTTTTTTAAATTAAAAAAAAAAAAGATCGGTTGCAGAAGGCCAAGCCCTGTCTGTAACACTTTCCTTAAAAAGTGATGAATAGGGAAAAACTACTCCAAGCACTCATAACTTGATGATTTAATCATCTTACAAGAGTGGAAGGTGACTATTATTTTTTTCTATAAAACTGTATTTCAGCCAGGGTGCCTGGGTGGCTCAGTTGGTTAAGCGACTGCCTTCGGCTCAGGTCATGATCCTGGAGTCCCTGGATCGAGTCCCGCATCGGGCTCCCTGCTCGGCAGGGAGTCTGCTTCTCCCTCTCCCGTTCCCCCCTCTTGCGCTCTCTCTCTCTCACTCTCTCTCTCAAATAAATAAATAAAATCTTTAAAAAAAAAAAAAA
>NW_028047957.1:0-420 GCF_054177405.1 Leptonychotes weddellii
AAGCATGTTTCTTCCACACATTGTTTGACACGGAAAGTGAGTATTTTATTGGCATTGAGTAATTTAAACTCACATAGGGGTGTCTGGAGTATATTAGCAGCATATCATGCAAAGATTAGACTGTTTGGCAATTTGTGTACCAAAGAGAAGCAGTCCACAATAATTCAGGAGAGAGGCAAGGGCAAAAAATGTGAAACGGCTGCTTTATGTCAGACAAATACAGTGTCCTTAAGATAATGCTGATAAAACCTAAGACCTGGTACCCAGTTTGCTAAATAACTAGTTTAATGGCAGAGTTAAAGACAGTGATATGGAAATACTGACCCAACCACATACACAGAACTGATAACCTCCTCAGGCAAGCTGTTAAGATTCATTCTTCCTTTTTTTTTTTTTTTTCCTATTTTTGTTTCCAACTCT
>NW_028047958.1:0-420 GCF_054177405.1 Leptonychotes weddellii
AAGATTTTATTTATTTATTTGAGAGAGAGAGAATGAGAGACAGAGAACATGAGAGGGAGGAGGGTCAGAGGGAGAAGCAGACTCCCTGCCGAGCTGGGAGCCCGATGCGGGACTCAATCCCGGGACTCCAGGATCATGACCTGAGCCGAAGGCAGTCGCTTAACCGACTGAGCCACACAGGCGCCCTAACGTAATCATTTTTAATCACAAATATGATTTGATTTTTTTAATCACATTTTTCCCTATTTTATGATAAGCAATGAAAATGTGGTATTGTGAACTTTGGAAGAAGTCAATGAAAGCCCTTCAAGCAATCAATAGCTCAGTTTTTCAGGGAGCAAAGATTATAGCAGGTGGCCATTTAAGAATAACCTGTAGGAGCCTAGGCCCCAGGGAAGACTGAATCAGATCCTAGAAACC
>NW_028047959.1:0-420 GCF_054177405.1 Leptonychotes weddellii
GCAATGCTCATAGCCTTAAGCAAAAGTCAGAATTCAGCCTTTCTGGAACCATTTGTCTTGTCCTTTTACCTGGTTACAGATGGGTACTCCTGGCCCCTGCCTGACTGAACTCAATTGGTGTTGAACTCAGGCCCTTGTTCAAGAGCCATTAGCATCAGACTGACTCTGAATTCAGGAGACCTGCCCAAGTCACACAGATTGTTTAGGCATTAAATTTGTGCGTCTGCTCCCTTAGAAACATTTTATTTTTTTTTATATTTTATTTATTTTTTAATTTTACTTTATTATGGGGCGCCTGGGTGGCTCAGTTGGTTAAGCGACTGCCTTCGGCTCAGGTCATGATCCAGGAGTCCCTGGATCGAGTCCCGCATCGGGCTACCTGCTCAGCAGGGAGTCTGCCTCTCCCTCTCCCACTCCCCC
>NW_028047960.1:0-420 GCF_054177405.1 Leptonychotes weddellii
AAAAAAATAAGTATTTCAGAGTAACACACAGTCCTTTAAACTAAACTTAGCTTCGTGACAAACTTATTTACCATCTTTTAGTTTGCTAAGATCAGAGGGAAACTAATTCTGTCACAGAGACAGACCAGAGCAGTCAGTTCTGTAGTACTTGGCTTCAAATCCGATGCCACCACTTACTAGCTATGTGCCGTTGGGCCAGGTTCCATTTCTCCTCACCCACGTAGCAGGTAAAAACTAAGAGGATCCCTGCAAGGCCTCTGGCACAGGATCTGACACAAAGTAGGTGCTTTCCACCCCCCCAATTATTACACTACTATTCTGGACTAGTACCAGTCCAAGAGCTGCTGGGATGCCTGGGTGGCTCAGTCACTTGGGCCTCTGCCTTCGGCTCAGGTCATGATCCCAGGGTCCAGGGATGGA
>NW_028047961.1:0-420 GCF_054177405.1 Leptonychotes weddellii
CAAAAACCACTGTGGGTTTTAGGTAGGAGGGAATTGACAATTTACAACAAAGTGGGTTGGGGACATCTTGATGAGGAAGTGATAATTGAACAAAGATCTAAAAAGCTGACTCAGTAGAAGGAGCCAGGTAGCCATCGGGAAGAAAAGCATCCAGGCAGTGAGAATGGCATATTAAATGTCTTGGCAAGGATGTATGTTCATGTTTAAGAAATAGTAAAGGAGGGCGCCTGGGTGGCTCAGTTGGTTAAGCGACTGCCTTCGGCTCAGGTCATGATCCTGGAGTCCCGGGATCGAGTCCCGCGTCGGGCTCCCTGCTCGGCAGGGAGTCTGCTTCTCCCTCTGACCCTCCTCCCTCTCATGCTCTCTGTCTCTCATTCTCTCTGTCTCAAATAAATAAATAAAATCTTAAAAAAAAAAAAA
>NW_028047962.1:0-9209 GCF_054177405.1 Leptonychotes weddellii
CATGCAGAAGAATGAAACTGGACCCTTTCCTTACACCACACACAAAAACAGACTCAAAATGGTTGAAAGACCTCAATGTGAGACAGGAGTCCACCAACATCCTAAAGGAAAACACAGGCAGCAACCTCTTTGACCTCAGCCACAGCAACTTCTTCCTAGAAACTTTGCCAAAGGGAAGGGAAGGAAGGGCAAAAATGAACTATTGGGACTTCATCAAGATAAAAAGCTTTTGCACAGCAAAGGAAACAGTCCAGAAAACCAAAAGACAACCAACAGAATGGGAGAGATATTTGCAAATGACAAATCAGATAAAGGGCTAGTATCCAAAATCTGTAAAGAACTTTTTAAACTCAACACCCAAAGAACAAAGAATCCAATCAAGAAATGGGCAGAAGACATGAACAGACATTTTTCCAAAAAAGACTTCCAAATGGCCAACAGACACATGAAAAGTGCTCAACATCACTCAGCATCATGGAAATCCAAATCAAAACCTCAATGAGATACCACCTGACACCAGTCAGAATGACTAGAATTAACAAGTCAGGAAACGACAGATGTTAGCAGGGATGCGGAGAAAGGGGAACCCTCCTACACTGTTGGTGGGAATGCAAGCCATTCTGGAAAATAGCCATTCTGGAATCGTGAAGAAGAAGCCACTAGGTAGTAACTAGGACTCCAGAAGGGGAAATTGACTGAGGGAGGTGAGAACCATTGAGGAGATACTGTCACTTCCAGAGATACTGTGAAACACAGGGGTGGGGGAGAAATCTATTTAAATTCACTTTAGAAAAAATAGGTTTGGGTTCTCCTGACTGCAATGCTCAAAGACACAGACTGCTGTGAGAAGTCTTTCTCATTCTCTCTCAGCTGAGGAGGGCTTACCTCTGTGTTGCCTGAATTTTGCCGGAAGGTTTCTTATGTTTTTGTTAAGGATTACCTCCATCTTCTTTGGATTTACTTGGTCCTTACAGCTTAAGATCACAGAGGTAGAGACTGCATCCCCCTAGTGTCCACAGGGAAGATCCTGATCCTTGATCATGTGAACTTCCCTAGACATATGATTGGGTTGAAGCAGATGGCAGCCCTCTGGCCACCTTGGGCCACATGTCTGCCATGATGGGGAAGAAAGATGCCTTGTGTATGAGAGGGGGCAATAAACATATACACAAAACTTGGAAGCAAGGGCATAGCATAGCGTGTAGAGAAGTTGAATCACTATGCTGTGAACCTGAAACCAATGTAACACTGTGTGTAACTATACTCAAATAAAAAAAAAGTAAGAAATAAAAATTGGAAGCAAGATAGGTGCCAGTCGAAAATATGTCTACCATATTTAGTACTATATCATTTTCAACATTCTGTCTGTTTCTATCAGCATATGGCTAGGCATGAACTTCTTAAATGGGTCAAAGCAATTTAGAAAGATTAACCATCTGGAACTAAATTCCTTAATGAAAGTAGCAAAGAGTCAAGACAGGGGAGTGGACATAAGTGGTTCTAGATAATAGAATACAATCCAGTTTGAAGGAGATGTATAGGCAAATTAAGTCAGGAAACTAAGAACTTGGCTACAGATTGGGTATCTGATCTTAGAAACACGACAGAGACCAATGATCATCAGACTTAGGTCTTTGGCCACAAAGATGAGTTTCATACTTTTGTACTATACTTCCTAAAATCCTTCCTTCCTATTTCAGAACTAGTTCCAGACAGTGGGGGAAAAGTTCTCTCCTATAGTGGGCTGTAGGAAAAGCAGGGACTGGCAAACTAGGTAAGCCCTGAGAATTTCGGTGGTTTTGAGAGGCACACCAATTCTTCTATTTTTCAGAAACAAGTATTTCTAATTTTGTCTCACATAATATCAGGCTCATAGGTATTGTAGAATTTTCAGCTAAGCAAATACTACTTAAGTCTCATTCTGCTATTGCTTAATTCATTTTCCTCTCCTTTTATTGACTGAGTTAAATAATGCAATTAAAGCAACACAGTTGGTGTATTGCCTGCAGGCAGGATAGTATCCCCCATTTTTTTGGAGTTGTATATAATTATATTAAATTTCAGCTTTTCAAAGTAACTCAATTGATCCTCTGTAGAATATTGAATTAAGTAATTGATGTCAGGAAAGTTTTTTTGGTTGTTGTTATATTTTATTCACCCTGAACTGAATGTTTGAATGATTCCATTAATGTTGACCATATATTACATGCAACTTAACTTTGGTTCAAACCTTATTTATTCCTTGTATTTATTTATTATTCTGTATATTTATATAAATTTTGCCTGTAGGCTGCTATGACTTTTCAGAGTTGCTATAATTTTCTAAAAGTGCACCAATCCTTCAATCTTCCCATATTATATTTTAAGACAAAACATCCATTGCAATCAATCATTCATAAAAGCTTAATACTGAAGAAAACTAAATAGCAATCCAAAAATAATATTTTCATCATTAAAAGAAACAATAACAAATTATGCACAAAATGCTAACAGTGTAAGCTCCTAAGTGCATCTGATGGCTTTGTTAAATATTGATATCATAGAAGAGGCCTTCATTATATTTGACAAGTCTTACTGGAACACCCTGATATAAAAACCACTATCATATTTATGGTGAAAGAACTGATGTATTGATAGCAATATCTACATTTGTAAGTAGGGTCAAAAATACCTTGGTGCCTGTATTAACTTTAAGAGAGGAGTCTTTGATGAAAAGTAATACTGGTGAGGGAAAGCTCTGAGTAAAGTTGTTGCAAACATGAACATGTGAGACACTCTTTGAGTTCAAGTTTTGAACTTGAACATTGAGAAACTAAACAGCAAGAAAAAATAAAGTGAAGCTTAAAAATAGACATCTGAGTCAGCAGTGAAGTCTAGCACCGTGTTTCTTTGAGCAACTCATTACTTCCGTTCTCTTAATGCCAAACATCAATATGTCTGGGTACTATCTAACTTACTGGAAAGAAACTTGATAGTTGCAATGCAGGGCGGCAGCTATGGTATGAAAAGAAGGAGGTATGAATGATTCTATCCTAGTATTTATTCCTATTGCCCACTTTTATAATTCTTTCTCTCTGTCCTGCATCAAAACATTTCAACATATAATCTTACCACATCATGCAGTTATATAATTTACACTAAGGATAAGACAAATCCTTAAGGTCCAAATGTTTAAACAAGGGAGGGCCAGATCTGCATTTGAGCTTCAGATAGCCTTTGAATACTGAATTTTTTGTGTATTGACATTTTTTTTTTTTTCCTGGAAAGGACATCTGTGGCATCACAAATGATTCTTAATAGGGCCTACAAACAACATTAAGAATTACTGCTGTAGTAGCTAGACTCAAATAAAATTATTTTGGGGAGAGTAATTGTATTTGAGGGAAATAATTCTCCATAGATCTCTTGTGTTTCTACTCTCTTGCAAGCAGAGGTACTGATTGTTTGTTCTGGACTATTTTTACAAAAATGTTTGTATAGCAAATCTTCTCAGAAGGTAAAGAAGTAGTTTCCCTTTGGAGCAAAGAAAAATTTTGCATAACGCCTTAGATGATACAGAGCATATCTCTCTCTGGAGCCAAGGGCCAACTTGCTTACTGCAATTATGGCAAAAGCTTTGGGATCCCTAAACTAAGGGCTCCTTTCTTATAATGGAGGTCACCACATGTTCAATTGTCACCTGGATCTCTTAGCATCTCCCTGTGGGAATTGGGACTCAGAGAACCAGGACAAGAAAATGCTGATACTTTGGCTCTTGTACTGCTCTGCACAATCAAGTCTTTGTCTTGCTCAGAATATCTCATGCCTTCAGCTCAGCTAGCATCCATGAACTTATGGCAGGCTAACCGTAAAATATCGTTACCTTTACAATTTTGGCCATAAGCATGGGAATACGTTCTGGAAGAGGAAGAATCAAAGATCTCTTGGACAGATTAATAGGATTTGAGTGAAATCCATGATTGGTAGCAACCATACTGACCAAAATGCACAGTCAATTGCAGAATAAATGCACAATAAATGGTTCTTCACACCATGGCTCTTGATTAGCAGGGATTGGAAGACAGTTGAGCACCGTATAGTGGGTTAAAAGACTTGTGTCCAAAAAAATGCTCTAGTCATGGCTAATTCTTCTAAGGAAAGGGGCACTTCCTAGCTAGTCTGATGGCAGCCTTAGGTTTGTCCCATTGTAAAAACAAATAACATAATTCTTCCTGGGGTGCAGAATTTTCCACCTCTTTGGATAAGCATTGCAGAGATGCATACCCATACTGAATGTGAGAGGAGAGAAATTTGCAACCACTGGGTGCAGATACCAGGCACAATGTGAGAACACTGACTGGCTTGCTTAGGAGATGGGGGTATGGGGCACATAATGTTTTGTTAAAAAATGATGGCAACAACCATCTATCGTATGGTTTGGCTTCTTCTGCAATCTCTCATGCCAACCTTAGATCATTCAGAGATTTTTGCAGTGGGTCCTGGCTGCTATCAGGGAGCTTTGACCCCTGGGTGAGATTCCCTGAGACAGAGAAACTCCCATGGGAAGCCAGAGAAGAATCTGGCACTAGTGTGAGGCTCTCACTATGCTGGGCTGGGTTTACAGGACAGATAAATATGACCCACTTGAGAATGAGACTGAACAAAGAAATTTTAGATAAATTATTCTAGCCATCCATGCATCCTAGAAGACTCTCGTAGCCCATTTGTTGGAAACAGGAAAGGACTTAAGAAGAGATGTTATCATGGTAATGGGACATTGGGGTGGATAGACTCTTTACAAAAGATGCCATTGTGGGAGTCCAGCCCAGGCCCGCCAGAGGGCACAAACCCTGCAAACCCAGAGACCATGATGGCTGTAACTGCCAAGTCAAGAGGTCCCCAGAGCTGACAGAGATGACACCACTAGTGATGACCTTGCTGTCTAATACAGGGAAAGCCAAATACATGAATTTTACTTGGTTGAGCCTCAAGCAGGAGCCACATCACTCAGAAACAAAAGCCAATGTGTCTTGTGTACTGCTTGGAGACACATTCTCTGTTCATGACCCTGATGCCTCCCTTCCCTGTTGCTCAGACCTCAGATGGCATAAGGAAAAAGATGGTTAGGGGATGAAGCCAGAATCTCAAACTTCAGGGAGGGGAGGAGCTCCACATGCATAACATTGTTGGAGCTCCAGTCACTATATGACCAACCTACTTGAGGGGAGAGGGGATGCCTTATTTCAGCTACGTGGGTTTCAGAAAGGTTCACAATGGGGAAGGGAAGTGAAATTAGCCTTGATATTGGGGGTGGGAGAGATGACCAAATCTTTGTGCTTTACTTGCTGTTTCCACATCTAAGTATACAGTAGGAATTGAGGTGCTGTGTGCTTGTACATGCATTCCAGAAGGTTTCTTTCAATGAAGCATGCCTCAGATAGACAAGTGCTAGTACCTCTGTGACCCTGCAACCATGATGACCACTTTCAGTTTCTCTGACCAGTGCTGTGGCCAAATGGGGCCTCTGGCAAAGGGAGACACTCTCTACATAGAGACAACCCTCTAGGGTTTTGGGCCCCCTTGACACAGCTACCAGACATACCCAGCAGCTATTAGCTTCCTAATGGTACTATGGACTTTGGTTCAAACCAAATACCTGACCCAGGAGACCTTATGACTGATTTGCTCATTTGGGATGTGTAAACTCAGCCTCAAGGACTCACACTGTGGGATAGTCATGATGATCCTCACTTGTCAGATGGAAATGGCATATTCAAGAATGTGACAGACTCTCTCCTTGACCAAACTCCAGTCAGGGTCCTCTGAACAATCTTTTCAACTAGCACAGGCCTCAGCCTTGGCCTGTGAGAACTGCAGACTCTAAGCAGTGAATATTTTATCCTCCCCCAAACTAGGAGACTTGAAGATACACATCTTAGCTCAGGCTGCTATAGAAAAATACCATGAACCAAGTAGTTTAGGCAACAGAAATTTATTTCTCACAGTTTTGGAGGCTGAAAGTCCAAAATCAAAGTGCCAGTTAATTGGGTTCCTAATGAAAGATTTCTTTTTGGCTTGTAGGCCATGAGTCCTCACATGGTGGAGAGAGAGCTCTGGTTTCTTCCTCCTCTTATAAGGACACTAATTCCATCAGGGGGGCTCCACCCTCATGCCCTCATCTAAATCTAATTACCTCCAACAGGCTCCACCTCCTAATACCATCACATTGTGGGGTAGGGTTTCAACATATGAATTTGAGGGGGTTGGGAGGTATACACATTCAGTCCATAACAAAACAGTAGCATGGTTTCTAAACTCAAGGCCACATCCAAGGATGACCCCAGCCTCAATGTGCACACCTGAGAAAAGTCAGTGCTGCCAGGAGAATTTACTGTTTATTTCAACCAAAACTTGATGGTAGGCAGATAGGCTCCTGAACCACTCTTGGAGTAATAACTTTAGAAAGTTTGTAGTTATAAATTCTTTCTGTGCCCCTTTGAGATATAAGTCTTTTACCCTCCAGGGCTATCTTCTCCAGAACCTGAGAGCTATCTCTTAGCAATACAAACATTCAGAGTTAACTCCCTGTAAGAGGGCAGGAGCCTGACTTCCACTAGTCTGGTTAGCAAACCTAGATTAACCAAAACCCAGGGCGCCTGGGTGGCTCAGTCTGTTAAGTGACTGCCTTCGGCTCAGGTCATGATCTGGGAGTCCCTGGATTGAGTCCTGCATCGGGCTCCCTGCTCTGCAGGGAGTCTGCTTCTCCCTCTGACCCTCCCCCCTCTCATGTACTCGCTCTCTCTCATTCTCTCTCTCTCAAATAAATAAATAAAATCTTTAAAAAAAACAAAACAAAACCCTACTCACTTTTTTTTGTAAATGTCCACTTTCCTAACTTTTTCTGAGTCTTCAACCCCCCTTCTCTTCTCCCTCATTCTCTTTAAAACACCGAGTCACCTCTGCACAAGTCAAAGTTGAGTTCAGTACATGCTGGATTCTTTTTTCTAATATAATAGTTATTACCAAAGAATATCTATCCTTGTCATTTTAACTAGTGTCCAGGTTAATTCTTGTTTAGCTATCTGGATTCTCTTGCTGAACTGACATGGTCCTGATAGTAAGATTAATGACAATTTGTTTGAGTTCACTGCTTGCCAGGATGCCCATCAGTAGCTTATGTGTGTCAAAGTGGAGACATGGTGGGTGCCTATAAATTCTATTAATATGCTCTGATAATTCTCACCTTGATCTTTCCAGAAAATGGTCTGTGTGTGAGTAGAAAATGATTAGAAAAAGACAAGGTTTTAGCTACTAGAATGGGGCACTCCTTCCTTCCTCCCTGACTGCCTGCCTTCTTCATTTCTTCTTTCCTTCTTTCCTTCCTTCCTTCCTCCCTCCCTCCCTCCCTCTTTCTTTCTTGCTTGCTTGCTTTCTCTTTCTTTCATGGAGGGAGGATAATACACCCAGCACCTTGGAAGGGTAGCACATTCTACTCTGAGATGTATAGGGGAGGGAGGAACATTAGTGAACTTTTGATCTAATGATCTTGCAGAACAACCCTGGAGCTTTCCTCAAGAAAAGAAGTGCTATGGTGTGGTTCTCCCAAACTGCTGCAAACTCCTTACATTTAACTTGTTTCTGAGTCTAATATGCCCCTCTGATGGCTTTGACTACAGTTTGATTATCACTGTTCCTAACCTTACAGAGAAGTTTACTGAAAGCACAAGGAACTGGCACCTGCTTCCCAGATCTTTCCTATTCCCATTGCTAGTCAAGTCATGAATGATAGATGCCACTCAGAAGGATGCATAAACAAACAGTACAGGTTGCATTGACAGCCCTCAGGCAGAACCTACAACAACAATGACTAGAATCAATTGTTCCAACCAAATCGGGAATCTTGGGGTTACTGGATAACCATGAGGACATGTTAGAGACCCTGTCAACATATGCCTCCCAAATGGTCCACTTCCAGGGACCCTGAAATTTCAAATAGCACTTTCTTTCTAAGGGCACCATATACATCCCTGAAATAAAATGTAGTCATTGTGTGGAAGTCAGTCATTAATGTGTTTCTTTCCAGAAAACATGACCTATGCCACAGAGATGGTCAGGAGACCTCCAAGTGTTTAGGGAAATACCACCAGTGTATCATGCCAATCTCAGATGGCCATAAAGGGCTTTTTCATATGAGGCTACTAATGGTTACTTGGGGAAGTTTTGTGGAGGGATTACTTCCTTGATATTTATGAACATACTACAGGCAATTAATCCTAGAATGGGAGTCATCCAATTAGAAGAAGTGCTAAAAATCTGTCTCTGACATTACTCAAGTGGTCAGTGGTGACCTAGACCCTGGAAGGCATTCAGTTTTATCTTAGCCAGGGTCGTTAGAGTAGTGAGTTCCTCCTTGTGGAGCCAGGGCAAAGTTGGTACAATCACTAATTCATCTTGCTGTGCCTGGGTTAATGCCACAGGCCAATGGAAAGGTCAATATAGAAGACTGAGGGGAAAACCACCTGGCATTCTGGTGCGTGGGGTGGGGGCTGATCGTTTCAGATGACTGTGTTCAAGACACTGAAGCACAAGGTTGAGGTCAACACTGCAGACTGACCTCATCTGCCTTCTTGGAGTCTTTTGGATGGTTTTCTTAATTGGGTGCTATATGAGACAAATTGAATGGATTTTGTCCCACCCTCTTCAGGTCATATTAATCAGAGTGGCTGGCAGAGTGGCTTACTCTTAGGAAATTTTGCCAAAAACCAAGACAGTGCAGAAACAAGCAGTGTTTATAATCAGAAAACAATTCCTTATGGGCTGCTCACATTTTTGCTTATCTTGCAATAAAGCAGAGGTACTGACTGCCTTTGTTCCATAATATCTTTGTTCCAAAATGTCAAGGATGTTTTCATAGTAATCAGTCTTGGAAGATAGAGATAGCATCTCCATCAAGAGCAAAGGGCATGTTTATTTACTGGCCATTATAAAAGAGTTATGTTCCCAAAGCTCAGATTCCTCTCCTGCAGTGTGACCCACTGCATATGTAGGCATCACCCAGCCTTGTCATACTGCTCTGAGGGAATTAGGGCTTGTGGAAACAGATGTAAGAAAATGCTGACATTCTGGCTGACCACTATTTTTGTGAGTAAAAATGCCCTTTATCTCCAATCCAGGAATCTTACGTCTCAGCCAGCATTCATGACCTGGCAGCCTACAATTTTAGCTTGCAG
>NW_028047963.1:0-420 GCF_054177405.1 Leptonychotes weddellii
AACACTTCATCTAAAACTAATGATGTAATGTATGGGGATTAACATAAGAATAAAAAAATAAATAAATAAATAAAAATTAAAAAAATAAAAAAATAAAAAAAATAAAAAGATTTTTCATTATTTATTTCTGAGAGAGAGAGAGAGAGAGAGAGAGCAAGCACAAATGGGGGGAGGGGCAGAGGGAGAAGCAGACTCCCTGCTGAGCAGGAAGCCCCTTGCAAGACTAGATCCCAGGATCCTGGGATCATGACCTGAGCCAAAGGCAGACACTTAACCAAATGAGCTACCCAGGCACCCTAACTTGTCAATTTTTGACAAGGGTTTTAAGAATACACTATGGGACAGGTTGGTCTCTTCAATAAATGATTCTGATAAAACTGGATATCCATATGTAAGAGAATGAAATTGGACATTTATCTT
>NW_028047964.1:0-420 GCF_054177405.1 Leptonychotes weddellii
ACAGCCGGCCCCATGTGGCCACTGTGGGAGTCCACTTGGAGACACTCAGGCACTGTCAAGTGCACCGGCTTCGCTTCGAGCCTCTGCCCTCGGCCTCCTACACCAAGGGGAGCTGCGCGGACATCAGCAGGCCAAAGGGCATGGCAGTGATCGCCGCTTCCCCGGCCCGGGGCTCTCCTCTGCACCCATGGGAGCTGCCACAACCAGGCTCCACCGCACACACCGCCAGGACCTCTGCCTGAAGTGCCACCCTGGCGCACGCTGCTCTGGGCCACACACTCTCAGGACCTATGCGAACTCCGCACAATCGGACTCCTATGGCTGGCATGCCGGCTGCCTGACACACCACCAAAGCCCGGCCATGGCCCTGAGGACCTCTGCACCGTGAACACCCAGCTAAGGAGGGGAAACGCCTCGCAG
>NW_028047965.1:0-420 GCF_054177405.1 Leptonychotes weddellii
AGATGCCAACGCCATGTGCAGTGCCCTGGAGGCTGTCTTTATCCACGGCCTGCACGCCGAGCACATCCGCGCCGAGGCCGGAGGGAAAAGGAAGAAAAGCGCCCACCAGAAGCCTCTTCCTCAGCCTGTCTTCTGGCCCCTCCTGAAAGCCGTCACCCACAAGTGAGATCAGCTGGGGAGGTTTTGTTGTGGGGAGGAGCTTCCGAGTGGGGGACACGGGGCTCTCCCTCGCCAGCTGTACGGGAAAGCAACAGAGACACTCTGTTCTAGAACAGAGATGGGTGAGGTAGGGGTTATTGTTAGACCAAGCCTCAAGAGCCCCTCAGCCCTCAGGCAATGGCTGGGGGCTGCTTCAAGCGCCCGGCTGGTCGCCTTTAGCCGGGCCACCGTTACCACACCGTGGCAAACTGAGGTGGTTGC
>NW_028047966.1:0-420 GCF_054177405.1 Leptonychotes weddellii
CTGAACAGGGAGCCTGACAAGGGGCTTGATCCCAGGACACTGAGATCATGACCAGAGCCGAAGGCAGATGCTTAAGGGACTGAACCACCCAGGCGCCCCCTAAGATGACTTCTTAGAGACTGTTGTCCCTCTAAGTTTAGTCTGGTGTCCCTCCTTGTTGCTTTCTTTATCAGGAATCAGAGTAGAAATTTTTATCATTTCAACACCAGGAAAAAATTGAACCTTTCTGAAGGTGGCTTGTTTTTATATTATTGACACAATGAATCATATAACCAATTTTGTACTTATTAACTAGAAAGCTCAAAGCCAAAGGTGTGGCTTATTTAAATGAATGTGGGATTTCAGGGAATTAATTTTAAGTACTTTACAGTAAAATAGCAAAAGTGCTTTCTAGGTTAACTTGCACTGCCAATTTTTCCA
>NW_028047967.1:0-420 GCF_054177405.1 Leptonychotes weddellii
AATCACTGAATTCTATCTCTGAAACTAAAAAAAAAAAAAGATTGCGATCAGAAATTTTGGGAACATGATACATCCTTCGAACTCTCTTAAAATGAAGAGGTTTTGGGAGGTTAATTAATGATGTGGTACGAACCAGATTTAGTTTTATTGGGAGCAACTCTCAATTCTGGCTGAGACTAGGGAAAAGATTCTGTACCTCTATTCATATATGCACATATATGCATGCATGTATAATTATTCTTCATAAGAAATAAATTATTTATGATGACTTATTTTGTGTGTGTCTGTGGAGGTAGGTATTGTTGAAAGTATATGTGTTCACATTATGCATTGGCAAAGACACTTAATGATTGTTCCTTTTATTATATCCATCTGATTCTAAAAAGGAGGTAAAAAACAGGTGGCCTGAAAGGCATATCT
>NW_028047968.1:0-420 GCF_054177405.1 Leptonychotes weddellii
AGAAACATACGGTCATAAAATGACGATGTTTGCAATAACCCATGATTGGAAATCTTTACATCTTAGAATTTTCCATATATTTCTGATGAGCTGACAAATTTAGGAATAATGGGAGTTGTATTGTTTATTTTAATTTTAGCAGCAAAACTCATCCAGTGAAACCTTTGAAAGACAACAATAACAACCACAAAAGACATCCAATATATAAAAAGACAGTTCTTGCTAAAACAAGAACATGATAAGATGAACAGAATCATTTCCTGATAGATGGCAGCCTGGGCCAAGGGTAGCAAAGTCAAATGCCTAGTAATGTTTAAATGAATGGGAAAGATCAAGTCTAAGGCAACCGAGTCATAAAGACAGGGCTGTGTTACAAGATCTTTTGCTTTTTTTTTTTTTTTTTAATTCTTATGTTAATCC
>NW_028047969.1:0-420 GCF_054177405.1 Leptonychotes weddellii
CTGTGTCTCTGTCTGTCAAATAAATAAATAAAATCTTAAAAAAAAAAAAAAAGAAATGTAGTATAAAGTTGGGTTTTGCTTTGTGAATCAAACTTTCTCTTTTATGTGGTTAAGTTTAACCAATACATATATTTGTTGATAGGAAAGATCTGTCATCTATAGTGATAAATCTGTAATTTTCTCTTGCTTTGTATTTTTATTTTTTTTTATTTTTTTATTTATTTTTTTTTTTTTTAAAGATTTTATTTATTTATTTGAGACAGAGAGAATGAGATAGAGAGAGCATGAGAGGGAGGAGGGTCAGAGGGAGAAGCAGACTCCCTGCCGAGCAGGGAGCCCGATGCGGGACTCGATCCCGGGACTCCAGGATCATGACCTGAGCCGAAGGCAGTCGCTTAACCGACTGAGCCACCCAGGCGC
>NW_028047970.1:0-420 GCF_054177405.1 Leptonychotes weddellii
AGCATGGCTGAGTTACAGTAAAACTTTATTTACAAAACAAGTGGTGGGGCCATAATTTGCTGATACCTATGTTGGAAAATTATTTGCAGAACTGTGTTCTCAGTATTAATGGCAAAGATGACAACTCAACAAATAGTAACCAAATGGAGAGAAATCAACTCCTTTAATTCTTCCAACTCCAATAAAAGAAATAAAAATTAAAAAAAAAAAAAAAAAAAAAAAAGAAAATTCAACAAGACTTTCTGTGCCATATTGCACAACATGCATCCACAATTTTATTCTACTCTAAAAAAATTATTTAAATATTTCCCTAATGATAGATATCTAGGTTGCCTCCAGCTCCCTACTTTCATAAGTAATGCTATATTAAGAATCTTCATGTATGTCCCTCCATGGGCTTGTGGGATAGTTTCTCTGAGA
>NW_028047971.1:0-420 GCF_054177405.1 Leptonychotes weddellii
AGAAGAAAATAAAATAGACAGCTTCCATTGAAATGTTTCTCTCACAGAAAAGTGCTGGGAACTAATAAAAACTATCCCAGTTTAGGTTAAATATTAGGGTATGAGCCCCCCATTAATAGAAGTTTTATCTCATCTATTCTAGTTTCCCCAGTACCTAATTCAGGGGTGTTTTATAAATGGTCATTATTGAAAGAACACCCAGAAATGGAAAAATCCAATGCCATTTGGCCCTATTTTAAAAATTTTAAGAATTGCTACCAAATCACTGAGATATTGCAAATAGGAATATAAATTGCCATTTCAGTTTTAAACATGCTTTCTGGGATTATGCAGCCATCAAAAGGAATGAGATCTTGCCATTTGCAACGACGTGGATGGAACTGGAGGGTATTATGTTGAGCGAAATAAGTCAAACAGAGA
>NW_028047972.1:0-420 GCF_054177405.1 Leptonychotes weddellii
TTCATTCTCTGAGGCCAACATTATTCTGATACCAAACCAAACACAGCACATGAAAAGAAAATCATAAACCAATATAACTTATTAATATAGATGCAAATATCTTCATTAACATACTGTCCAATTAAATACACAGATTAAAATTACACAACATAAACAAATGGGACTTACTCCAAGAATTCAAGGATTGACAATTCAACATAACATAGATTAATAGTAAAAAGAAAAAAGAAAAACCTACATAATCATCTCATTGTCTACAGAATATCTGAAAAAACCTGGAACTCTTTCATGTTAAAAACACCAGCATACTTAAAACAGAAGTGAACTTCCTCAACTTCTTAAAGGTCTATTATAAAAAAACCCACAGTTCATATCATAGTCAATGGTGAAAGAGTAATACTCTCCCCCTAGGATAAGGAA
>NW_028047973.1:0-9208 GCF_054177405.1 Leptonychotes weddellii
TCTCTCTCTCTCAAATATAATCTTCTAAAAAATTAGGGAATATACGAAGGACACATATAAAAATAAGGGTCTCCTATAATCTCCAACAACCAACTTGAGCAACTACTGATTATTTTGGGTATATCTTTCCAGCCTTTGTTTTTTTGTGGTGTGCTACTTATTACTGGTGTTAGTATTTTAGAGAATTGGGGACATATTTTGGAATGTTTTTAAGTGATGCTTCTCAATTAATAACTGATTGTGAATATATATTTCTATGTCATTAAACATTTTGCCCCAACATCTTTTGTAACGGCTGGCTATAACTAAATAGCAGAATTTATTTATTTATTTATTTTTCTTCTTTTTAAAAATTTATTGTTATGTTAATCACCATACATTACATCTTTAGTTTTTGATGTAGTGTTCCATGATTCATTGTTTGTGAGCAGAATTTATTTAAACAATTAAATGTATTCTAGTTTTTAGGTTGTTGGCTTCCTTTTACTTTCTTGTTGGTTCTCAATGTTGGATGAACACCTTTGTAGCTAAGTGTTTGCACGTGCAAGATTCATTTCTGAAATGAGTATTGTGGGGTAACAAGTTTGTCTATTTTTATGCTTTTCGGTGGCTATTACAGATTACCACAGGAAGAATTCTATCACTTCATAGCCCACCACCTTGTCAGCCTCAGATACCACGGATGATGGGGTCAGTTTTGGACATCCACAAATGGCTTTCCTGATGTTCCCTTGGATCAGTGAAGGGGGAAGCCAGGATGTTTCCAGCACATTAATAATGCAGTTTCTGTGCAGACAGCACTGGGGCATGTGGGGCTTCCTTGGCAAAGCTCATCATAATCCTCTTCCCGAGACTTATTACTGGGACAATACTGGCTTGTGGATGAAGTCCGACCTAGATTTTAAAGAGTCTACTGTGTATTTTTTCAGAATCTTTTAGGATTGAATAAATGTTACTTTTCCCCATCTTGGGTTTCTAATGATTTGCTTCTTTTAAAAATAAGATGTCATACGGACTTACCTCAATGAGATTCAGAGGGATGAACTTACAGCTTTTACTGATGCCAAGCATAGTGGGCTGTTCCATCCGAAAACACTGGATGGAGAGATTTTTTAAAAAATGCTTTGCCAACTATCCTTTCCTATGAGAATGCTTATTCACTGTAAACCCTTGAAAGTGCCTTGTGAACACTCCCTGGGACGCTCTCTCCCTCTGCGGGCCTGCGCACCCCCATGCGGGCCAGTGCCCTGTGTTCAAGGACGAAGGGCTGGACCACAGTTCCTTTCTCTACAGAAGGTGGCCCCAAATTGCCCACAGTGAGATCACAGCCAATAAACCCTTAACGTGCATCCTGGCTCTCACTTTTCACATCACTGAAACAGAAAAGATGCTGTCTGACACTCACGCGGGTTTCCGATGATGCCTAAATGAGGGCCAGGACCCCCAGGACAAGGGATGAAGCTTATGCCAGCCTCTTCCCGTGCCCGTGGGGACATCATTAGGGACCTTGGTCCGCTTCCCTCGGAAGCCTCAAAAACACACCTCTGCACACAGAGCTGGGAGCTTCCTGGGAAACTGAAGACAGATGGGGAAAAGGATCAAAGCCAAACAGCAAGGGAACAAATCAGTGAAAGAAGAACGAGGAAGGAAATCTCCTTTATCACCATAGCTAATGGAGTTTAAAAAGCTGGTAAGGAATTTTAAAAGTATACATACCAAATTACCAATTTCAATCCCCAAAATGGTTCCTTTAGCACTCTCAAAACAGACTATATGACATAGAAACTGGATGGGAATAATCTAAGCTACTCTAGAGGATTATGCAGGAAAGGAGAGTATCAGAGCTTTTTTTTTTTTGCACAAATGATTCATGAAATGAAGTTACTAAATAGTAAATAATAATAGTAAATAAGTAAAAGGGAGTTAACCCTTTTCACTTAAAAAACTGACATGTTAGCAAATTTTGAAATTTCAATCTCGGTCCTTCTGGACACTGGTTAAAATGAGTCAGTTGGCAAGGATTACGGCAGGATATTATCAGTGGGCAGTGTTTGCAGCCAAAGGAGAGACAGAAATACTCGATGTGGTCCCCCCATCATCAGTCAGGAAATCCAACCCTCATCCCCTGGGACAATGAGCAAAACCTCTAAGCAACGGATCCAGAACATCAGTGACCTACAATCGAACGTCAGATGCTGAGATACATGGTATAAAATGTAGCAGTAGGAGAAGCAAAGCAAGAGACATCTGGGAGAGCATGACCATGACACTGGACGTGTGCATGTGTGTCACTGGTGTCCGCCAGCCAGGCAGGGCTGCTCTGACTGAAGGCTGGCAGTTTGTAGCTGGTCCAGGCTTACTCAGGTATCGACACCAAAAAGGAAAAAGTGAAGTCAAGAGCAGATCAGAACCTGGAGGCTGTCACATGGAATGGGAGAACAGCTCACAGGAAAACAACAAAAGCAATAATAACGAGCGAAATATTCTTACCGGGAGGAAAAACAGATTTTGTGCCCGCAGAATCGCTGCCTGATTACTTAAGGCGGAAAGACTTGTGTTGGATGTATTGGCAGTTGGAGGAATCGTTTCCTCTGGGTCACTCAGGAAAAACTGCGAAGAAAATGTTTTTTCAATGACTTAGTGCACAGGAGATTAAAGCGTTAGCAGGTCGGCGCTAAATTATTAATGGCTATGTTCCTTCTGCACGGTAAGCAGGATTATGTGGGCAATCTGCTGTCTGTATTTCCAATGCTAGTAGCTTCATCTTCTCCTGTTTGAAGCTTTGAGAATTTCTATTAAATAAGCAAGTAACTATTGATTGTTGTGCTCCACGCTTCTAGTGAATTTCTAGACCTACACGACTGATATTAAAGAAAACAGAAACACCTCTGTGAAATATTGAATCAAAAATGTACAAAGCACAGGGCAGAGGGCTTGGTTAGAATTATGCCTGAAGCTGACAACACCTTGCACACACACATTCAACTCTCTACCAAGAAATCGGAGCCTTCGGATTTTTTTTTAATTTTTAATTTTTTTTTGCACCGTCTTCATCATCGTGCTTCAAACATTAACTGGGTCTGTGGACTTCTTGATTATAAGAAATTGTGTGGGCCAAATGCAGTAATGGGTGTGGGCACTTGTGTGTATTATTCGTGAGTGCTTGGCAGTTCAGGATCATGAGGGATAAGAAGTTGGGAGGTGGATGCTCTGAGTAAGGACTGCTGGAAAGGCGTCCTACTTTAAAAGAAAAGTAACCATGAGAAAACGAAGACGGTTAGCTCTCATCAAGATACCGGCTCTCTCGTAAAGGCTATGGGATCTCAGGGCTGGAATCAATATGAGCCGCTAACAATGCATGCAGAGACCCCCCCCGTGTGGAAGGGCCACGCACACAGCCAAGGGCAGAGGGTGACAGCGGGCAGCCCCGGCCTTCACGTCACTGCCCACACGGCTCCCCCTTCTGAGGTCAAGACGGTGACGGCCACTGATACTAGAGAAATGTTCACGAGGGCTGCCTGCCTGAGGCTGGAAAAATTCAGGGTGCACCGAGGTGCGCCCCTGTTGGGGATGGAGTGTGCATCAGGGAAAACAAGAACGTGGAGAACATGCTCTGTGACGTAAGTCAGACCCAAGAACATGAACATCGTGCAATCACAGGTCCAGGAGGGGTCTAGACCAGGCAAATGCCCAGGAGGGAGAATGGAGGTTACCAGGTGCTGGGGGAGCAGGCGGTGGGCAGTTAGTGGTTCACGGGCACGGAGTTTCTGTCTGGGATGCTGAAAAAGTTCTAGGAGCTGTCGTGGTGGGTGCACGACAGTGTGAACGTACTCAGTGCTACTCAGCTGCACACTGCAAGACGGTTAGAACGATAAATCTTACGTTATGCATATTTTACCCAAGAGAAAACTAAGAAACATTAAAAACAGAAAAAAAGGAAGAAAAGGAAAGCATTTTTGCTTTATTCCGAAGAGAACACTTAAAAATCACAAGAGCTTCTTTGCAAGAGGACCTGAGTGAGGCTATGACTTTCAAAGGAAACGTTTTTTGGACAGAAAATTGAATTTTCTTCCCAGTGACTTGAGCAAAGCAAGCAGCTCTCCCCCAGCACACACACAACAAAAGAGCTGCTCTTCCTTTAAAATGTGAGTCCAAGGTCTGGATCAGCCTTCACTGGGTTAACAAGTGCTAAAAAATAGCAAAACCACAACTTGGGAGAGGGGCTCAGTCAGTCTAGAAATTGTGTTCCCAAAGGAAGCACTGAACAAATTTAAAAAGCTATGCTGAGGGCGCCTGAGTGCTCAGTCGATTAAGCATCTGCCTTCTGCTCAGGTCATGATTCCAGGGTCCTGGGATCGAGTCCTGCATCAGGCTCCCTGCTCTGCGGGGAGCCTGCTCCTCCCTCTGCTTCTCTTCCTCTCTCTCAGTCTCTCGTGAATTAACAAATAAAATCTTGAAAAAAAAAAAAGCTATGCTGAATTAAACAGAAACCTCTCCAGGATGGGGGTTGAAGCAGAGTTAGGAAAAAAGGCAAAGAAATCACACCGAGAGCACTTGATGGTGCCCAGGTAAAGACTGGAGGACACCCGTGTCCCAGCGGAAGGGGTCTTCTTGCCCGAGCGTGAGTGGGTGACCCTGGGGGCTCACTTCCCCTGCACAGCACCCATTGGTGCTCAGCCTCTGAATGCTGCATCAGTGTGGCCCATGACATGGGACGCTGTGTCTGCCTCCTGCAATCGTAACTTAGGGGACAGGGGTCCGAGTAGCTAGAGGGCATTCCTCTATAAATCTTCAGATGTGGGCAAAGACCGCACCTTGGTGAACAAGTCCTTCCCCTTCTGTGTTTAAAAAGAAATTGTAAGAAAGATTTACAACCAGGGAAAACGATTTCCTTTCCTTACCTAATGTTGGCTTTCATACCGTTTTATGATGTTTCCTTGAAATCATAAATATGACAGCAGCATCTGTATGGAAAAGACCCACTAATTTCACGGCACCAGATATCAATACAAATGATGGACAGAAAAAGGTCATCTGTCTTCCTCCTTGCCCCCAGCCTCTGCTTCAGGAGTCGGCTCAGGACGTGGAACAAAGCCTCACTTCATTTTTCTCTTAAGGGTCATCCATCATACTTCTAATGTGTGTCCCACAGACTTCTCTACCTCAGTTGGCAACAAACTCCATTCTTTGTGAGAAAGGAAAACAATTTTGGGAGATGTATTTCTGCTCCTGAGGATGTAATTTTTTCTCCAAAGGAGAAACAGTTTATATTTTATATATATATTATATATATATATATAATATATATATAAAATCTTCTCCTAAATGCTCAGCTCCTCAACCACTTACAGACAGTGACTGGCCCTCATTCACACCAAATATTCCCTATGAAATGCAATCAGATCTGTTTTCCATGTAGGTTCTGTCTCTAAAACATTAGGTGATGAATCCTGGTTTTATCAGGCCAAGGGCACCCCCCGTTCCAGGACTACTTAAGATGGATTTCTAGGTGGAGTGAAGCAGATGAAGAGGCCATCCCATCTCTTGCTTCCCGTTGGTGTCAGCTTTACCTGAATCTCCATGTGTATCAGAAGGAACAGCACGCTGTACGGAGTAAAGGTAGGACAGATGCCAAGAAAACATCCGAGGGCCCCTTCAGCCTAGCCCCTTCACTCCTTCTTAATACCAATGTCTGCTCTCAGTCGAGTCCCAGATGCCCCAGGTCTCCCCTCTTCCTCACCTCTCCTCCCGCTCTGGTGAACTCTTTCTACCCATCCTCTAGAACTCAGTGCAGCTGGCCCTGAGCTCCTTCCTTGCCACCTCTCCACACGTCTCTGTCTCCGGCTCCGAGACTCATGATGGGTTTATCCAGGTGCCAGTCTCCTGGACTTCCCTGTGAACTCCCGGAGGCAGGGACCAGGCTTTGGGTTCTAGCATCTAGCAATGCACCAGGCACATATTTATGCCCAATAGATCTTTTTATGCCAAAGGAAAGCTAATTGGCAAAAACTATGTCTTTATTATTTAATTTCTACCTCCTGCTTCTGGAAGGCAAGGACTGTACATGATACTCTGTAGTTCCAACAACCAGTAAAACATCCAAAATATGAAGTATCTTCACGCCTTATGGTTGATGGTGATAATGTCAGAATAATAGGGATGCATTGAAATGTGCGTGGATTAGCTGCACGTCTGTTTTGAAGGTATACCTGTGATGGTCACACCGGTAGAGGAAGAGAGACCACTGGTTAAATTTCACAAACGACCTGGTTCTGTCCTAAGCGTGGTAGCGAGAGGGGAGTGAATGGAACAAAGACCAGACTTTGCCGGGGCTCGGAGTCTCCCGGCGGGAGACTGTAAGACTCCCACAGCTCCCTCCAGGAATTTCTTTCATGTTTTCCACCAAAGCTTTGCTCTGGTTAGTTTGACTTCCCTCTGATAACCGTAAACACCCCCCAAGATATATGTTAGCAATTCCCGTCCAAGCATATGGCCCACAGATCCACATCTGAAGAGTCTCGCAACTATGATTTTACTAGACAGTAGTAAATAACCTTGCCTAGCAAGCAGCCAGCCCTTCAAGGTCCTGGAAG
This sequence comes from Leptonychotes weddellii, assembly GCF_054177405.1. Taxonomy (NCBI): domain Eukaryota; kingdom Metazoa; phylum Chordata; class Mammalia; order Carnivora; family Phocidae; genus Leptonychotes; species Leptonychotes weddellii. The sequence goes on from NW_028047973.1 coordinate 6,594, forward strand.
CCTTGCTTCCAAATTCCTTGGGATTTACACTATCCCTAAGCCCCACTAACTACAAAGTCTAGAATCGGTCCCTCCTCACGACCCTGGAGTAGCTACTCTTGCCCACAGGTCCTGTCCCCCTGCTATAGTAAAGGTACCTTTTTGCACCAAAAATGTTTCAAGAATTCTTTCTCCGTCATTCGCTCCTGGACCCAGACGTGGACATGGAGTCCGTGGACGTTTAATGAACACCCTCGAAAATCGCACAGCTGGAGAAGTGGGCAGCTGATGTCTGAGATCGGGCCTTTTAGACTCCAGAGCAGGACGCCTCTCCCACTGCACTCCCTGTACCTAGATGGTTCTGTGATCTTTGATGATTGCCCTGCTGACATTTAATGTCATCTCCGTAGCCAGCAGGGAGGTGGGAAGCCGCTGGTGCAGCAGGTGGAGGGTGAATTGAATAGGCGATAACTGGTGTCACCTCGGAGCTACGGTCAAGGTTGGAAAATCCCACCGAGTCCGGCACGGGAAGCCACGAGGGCCGTGCTGGCGGAAGCCCTGACTCACCATGTTGAACACGGCCATGGTCAGAATGATGGCCGTGGTGAGGACGGTGAGGGAGACCCGCGGCCAGGGCCGGTCTGCAATGATGCCCGACGACTTCAACAGCCACAGGAGAGAGACCGAGGCCTTCTTGCTGCATTGCTGGGAGGAGACAGAAAAGGAAATGCATTGCTGGTTTATGTATTCTCTTGAGTTTCTTCGTGATGTTTAAAACGACCAGAGGCCTCAGTATTCTTCACAGAGCAAACGAGCAGGCTCTGCTCCCCACCCCCCCACCCCAGAGGCCCAGACCAGGTCATAAACCTTATTAAAATTATGTTGGCATCATTGTTACAAATAAAGAACAAATTAGTTAAATTTCTATGATAAATGTAGAACGTGCTTGTATGTCCTTTTAAATAAACCGGAAACTATGTTCTTTAAAAAAATCTCTGGTGAAGGAAAAATGTGTCAGTTAATTATACCAAGTTGGGGGATGCGTTGGGTCTCAGATCACAGCAATGCTAAAGCGATTATCATCCCTCAGCCAATCCATGCTGAACACAGGGGGGCAGGTAGCTCGTCCCAAGAATACAAGTGGACCCCAAAGCAGACTGATGCCCGTAGCTCCACAAAACACCCACTGCTCTCGGACGTGTGTCCTGCTGATGGCTTTACCTCATCCGGCCCTGTGGGGGCTTCTTTCCACTTGGAGAGGCTCTCGTCCAAATTTTTAATTGTGTGAAAAACACAGAACAGAACACTCTCCCTCTTTATTTTTTTAAAAAGACTTTTTATTTATTCATTTGGGAGAAGCAGAGAGAGACAGAGAGAGAGAGAGAGCATAAGCACAGGGGGAGAACAGAGGGAGAGGGGGGAGCAGACTCCCCGCCGAGCAGGGAGCCCGATGCGGGGCTCGATCCCAGGACCCTGGGATCACGACCTGAGGCGAAGGCAGACGCGTAAGCAACTGAGCCACTCAGGCTCAGGTCATGAATGACTGAAGTCATTCATCTGCGGATGGACAGTGTGGCTTCTGGCTTGTGGCTCTTGCTAGTAATGTGGCCGTGAGCATGGATGTTGGAGAAGCTCTTTGGATACGAGACGGAACTGAGGTATTGACAGGATGGAACGTTCCCTCAGCATCTTCTGTGGACCAGATGCTGTTCTGTGGGATTTCAAGGGATGAGCTCACTTCATCCTGAGGGCCGCCTTTCCGGGGAGGGCCACTGTGATGCAGACTTTCGTCCAGGTGGTGGGGGAACCGAGGTGGGGAGAGTTCTGTGGGGTGGGTGACACACGGCCTGTGCCCGGTGCTACCGTGCGTGTTCACAGAGGTCCCTGACAGGACAAGCAGGTACGTAAGGCTTCTGCAGGGATCTACATTTTCACCTTCATGTGAAAGGGGCTATGGCCCTACGGCCATGTGTCTTGAAAACAAAAAAAAGGTTGATTTCAAAAATTTTAAGACAAGGCCAACATCCTGTACTTTTCTGACTTGTACTAAGTTAATATGACAGTAAGACAGGTGTGACATCCCTAAAACCCAAACAGCGAATCCCCCTGAGAACAAACAGCACCTTTATTTCTCTCCCTCTTTCACATCATCTTTCTGCTTGATTCTTAAAAACATGTCAGCTTTAGTCTTTTTTTTTTTTTTAACATATAATGTATTATTTGTTTTAGGGGTACAGGTCTGTGAATCATCAGTCTTACATAATTCACAGCGCTCACCATAGCACATACCCTCCCCAGTGTCCATCACCCAGCCACCCCATCCCTCCCACCCCCCACCACTCCAGCAACCCTCAGTTTGTTGCCTGAGATTAAGAGTCTCTATGGTTTGTCTCCCTCTCTGGTTTCATCTTGTTTCATTTTTCCCCTGCCTTCCCCTATGATCCTCTATCTTGTCTCTCAAATTCCTCATATCAGTGAGATCATATGATACTTGTCTTTCTCTGATTGACTTATTTCGCTCAGCATAACACCCTCTAGTTCCATCCTCATCGCTGCAAATGGCAAGATTTCATTTTCTTGATGGCTGCATAATATTCCATCGTATATATATACCACCTCTTCTTTATCCATTCATC
>NW_028047974.1:0-420 GCF_054177405.1 Leptonychotes weddellii
GGCTCAATGGTTACGGGTGAGGTGCAGACGAAGATCAGACTCAGTCCTGCCACTGAGTGGCTGTGGCATTTACTTTATTCCTCTAAACTGCTGTTTTCTCATATGAAGCATGAGGAAAAACTCCTTATCTCACTTTGCAGGATCAAATGAAATAATCTAAATAGTTTATTTAGCCCATACTATGCTACTTGGCTCATAGTAAGTGTTCAGTAGAGTAAAATTTTTGTTACTATCATTGTTGTGTAGTTGTAGTAGTATTGCTCTTCTGGTCTGCATATTTACATTTCCTTTTAAGGTTCCTTGATACTCTTTTCTTGGCTTAAGCAGGCAGAGGTATTAGGAAGGGGTTTGTTGATTCCTAGGAAAATCCCTGAATTCTGACTGGGATATTGGGAACCAGTTTCTGTTGCTCCTGTTTAC
>NW_028047975.1:0-420 GCF_054177405.1 Leptonychotes weddellii
ACAGCCGGCCCCATGTGGCCACTGTGGGAGTCCACTTGGAGACACTCAGGCACTGTCAAGTGCACCGGCTTCGCTTCGAGCCTCTGCCCTCGGCCTCCTACACCAAGGGGAGCTGCGCGGACATCAGCAGGCCAAAGGGCATGGCAGTGATCGCCGCTTCCCCGGCCCGGGGCTCTCCTCTGCACCCATGGGAGCTGCCTCTACCAGGCTCGACCGCACACACCACCAGGACCTCTGACTGAAGGGCCACCCTGGCGCACGCTGCACCGGGCCACGCACTCTCAGGACCTATGCGAACTCCGCACAATCGGACTCCTATGGCTGGCATGCCGGCTGCCTGACACACCACCAAAGCCCGGCCATGGCCCTGAGGACCTCTGCACCGTGAACACCCAGCTAAGGAGGGGAAACGCCTCGCAG
>NW_028047976.1:0-420 GCF_054177405.1 Leptonychotes weddellii
AAAAAAAAAAAAAGCCTTTATAGAGCTAACATTTTAATAATGAACATGACTACATGCACCTCTTACTTGCAAATGATTAGAATGTGAAATTATTTATATGAGAAAGGGGTCTTCAGTTGGAACAAGATCGCAGGGTCTCATTAAAAGAATGTCTTCTCCAGGTTTTACATACATATTAGAAAACAACAAACACCAGAAGCTAAAGATTTTGAAATTATCTATTTTTTACTAGGATGCTTTATAGGCCTGGCCTTCCACATTTTTTATTTGACTTGTTGGAAGACTCACCAAGAAGGCCCAGAAGCCTCTCCCAGGCCTCCTGTGGAGGAGGAGCGGTGGTATATCAAAACCAAAACAGGTCTGGGAGGCAGGATTCTGGCTTCCCCTTGTGTGGCTTTGGGTTAGGTCCCTATCTCCTCC
>NW_028047977.1:0-420 GCF_054177405.1 Leptonychotes weddellii
TCTGCCCATTTTTAATTGGATTATGAAAAATGTACTTAATTTTAAAGAATATACTTCACTGATAACATTTCATGTTACCAAAGATGTTCATTTTATTTAAACCTAGAATAAAGGAACCACTTAGAGCAGAATAAAAATTGCCATATCATTACAACTTTAAAATCTCTATTTTTAAATTATTGACATTTAGTCTGTTGATGTGTGTATATAAATTTTTATTTAGTTCAGTCATTTTTAACAGTTTTTTTTAATTTATAGTTTTCTAAGACATTATAATTAATTTACCAATTTTACATTATTTATTCTCATTGTTTTGTGATCACTTCTTGGATAATTTTCTTCTTATTGGACATTTGATTTTTTTCATTTTTCTCTTTCCAGGTAACATGCACTTCCATAGCCATATAAATTTTTCAAGCA
>NW_028047978.1:0-420 GCF_054177405.1 Leptonychotes weddellii
AAATTGGGGGGGCACCAGGGTGGCTCAGTCGGTTGAGCGGCCAACTCTTGGTTTCAGCTCAGGTCATGATCTCAGGGTTGTGAGATCAAGCCCCGCATCAGGCTCCGCACTCAGCGAGGAGCCTGCTTGAGATTCTCTCTTCCCCTCTCCCTCTGCCCCTCCCCTCCCCCAGCTCATGTGCTGTAAACAAACAAACAAATAAATAAATAAAATCTTTTTTAAAAAAATCACAATATTTTCATCAAGGTACAAAAAAAAAAGAGCATGCTTCATTGCATCTCCCATTGGCTACATCCCTCCCTCCTTCTCTTATTTTCCACGTGGCCCACACACCCTGGAGAGGTGATGAGAGTACACTATGGTCAGATCCTGACGCCTGCAGGGCACATTGCCCACCCCAGACAATGCGGCCACCCTGCT
>NW_028047979.1:0-420 GCF_054177405.1 Leptonychotes weddellii
ATTCATATTTTTGAGGATAAGTTCCTTTACTTAAAGTCAAGCAATTGTAAATGTAAGTACATCTAAAAAAACACCTTCATAGCAACACTTAGATTAGTAGTTGATTAAATAGCTATGTACTATAACTTTGTCAAGTTGACACGTAAAACTAACCATGACAGGCATCACACGAGACTTAAGACAGTTGACAGTGGATTCACACCCAGAAGGTCTCAAAGGCCTGAGCCTCCCTACCAATTCTACTCTGATGTTGACTTTCCCTCTGTTCTAGGGTCTGACCCACTTATTCCATTTTTGATCTGCTCTACCTTCTCCTTCTCCTCTGGATCAGGAGTAATGTAACAAGTATGTTGAATTAGAGAACAGACGTCACCAATCTTTGAATGCCTTCAGCTCCCAAAGTCTATGTCCCATAATTTT
>NW_028047980.1:0-420 GCF_054177405.1 Leptonychotes weddellii
GGGGCGGGGGCGGGGGTGGTCACCCACGTTCTCACGTGTCACTGCCAACTGCAGATGCTTCAGCAGCTCTTTTCCTTCAAACGTCTTAGGTTTCAGAGAGAGAGGTAACCAGACCCTTCACATTTGTTACAGTAATGCTGCTTCAGGTCCTGCTCCTTGACCTTATGCGTCACCTGCTCCTCTTGAGCTACTGTCACCCTGTGGGGTGAGACAGCCACTACCCAGAGTTTGCTGACAATATTGGGAATGATGCGTAGCTCTAACTCAGTTTTTCAATTAGTGTGGCTCTTTGGGTAGGTTTCGACGGCCAAGTAGGTCATTCTAGAGCGACTGTAGAAAGAGTTTAACTTCTTTCATTTGCATAATGAATTAGAAGGTTCTGTGGCTATTGCCTCTGCCCCTGAAAGGTTGTGGAATCTC
>NW_028047981.1:0-420 GCF_054177405.1 Leptonychotes weddellii
GGGCTATTTCAGCCCTACCCTCCTGTCTCAGGGGACGGGAGAGACAGCCAGTAGCTGCCCAGCAGGGCCCCGGGCTCAGTGACCGGGACAGGAGCCTGCTGCCTCTCCTCCACCCTTGCCCGGCGCCCGGTCCCAGAGCACCTGTCACCCCCTGCAGCCAGGGCCCGGGACGCGGGGGGTCTGGGAGGCGGTGTGCAGGTGCTCCATAGGAGGTGGGGTGGGAGCCTGGCTCCACAGATGGAGGTCTCTCCTGTGAGTCCCTGCCCCCAGGGAGGGAGTGCATGGGGAGTCTGGCCGTGATGCCAGGCCGACTCAGAGAACAGGCCAGAGCAAGTCCATCTAGCTTCTCCACTGACCCCAGCCCTTGGCTGCCCGTGTGTTGCAGAGGAAGGCTGAGGGCTGGCAGGACCCTCGTCGTGG
>NW_028047982.1:0-420 GCF_054177405.1 Leptonychotes weddellii
TGTCTCAGTGGGGCACCGTCTCGGTGGTTTCTGCAGAGTTGGGGAGGTGAGGGAAGGAGAGATGGTGGGTGTTCCTTGAGTCCGCTCTGTTCTTGAAAGATCTTTTTTAAAGACCCCGAAAGCATTGATGAGCTGCCAGCTCACGTACTACATCCTGTGCCCCCGCCACCTTGCATAGGGCCTGTCCCCTATGTATGTCATGGATGTTGGCCAGTTTTCTTCTCAGCTGTCTCTTCCCCGTAGATGGAAAACTGGGTTGCAGAGCATTCATTCTCTGGGGGGGTGGGAGGCGGCTTCAGCACCTGGGGGGGATGGTGGATGTGGACGAAGCCTGCGTTGGTTGGCAGGCAGAGGGCCTGGGTCCTGGTCCCTGTTCTGCCAAGCCATGCAGTGCGATGTGTGAAATGAGGGTGCTGGTCA
>NW_028047983.1:0-420 GCF_054177405.1 Leptonychotes weddellii
TGTCTCAGTGGGGCACCGTCTCGGTGGTTTCTGCAGAGTTGGGGAGGTGAGGGAAGGAGAGATGGTGGGTGTTCCTTGAGTCCGCTCTGTTCTTGAAAGATCTTTTTTAAAGACCCCGAAAGCATTGATGAGCTGCCAGCTCACGTACTACATCCTGTGCCCCCGCCACCTTGCATAGGGCCTGTCCCCTATGTATGTCGTGGATGTTGGCCAGTTTTCTTCTCAGCTGTCTCTTCCCCGTAGATGGAAAACTGGGTTGCAGAGCATTCATTCTATGGGGGGGTGGGAGGCGGCTTCAGCACCTGGGGGGGATGGTGGATGTGGACGAAGCCTGCGTTGGTTGGCAGGCAGAGGGCCTGGGTCCTGGTCCCTGTTCTGCCAAGCCATGCAGTGCGATGTGTGAAATGAGGGTGCTGGTCA
>NW_028047984.1:0-9206 GCF_054177405.1 Leptonychotes weddellii
GCCCTGTACTAAACATTTAAAGAAGAATATTAAGTATCAATTCTTCACAGACTATTCCAAAAAATAGAAGAGAAAGGAAAACTTCCCAACTCATCTTATGAGACCAGTATTATCCTAATATCAAAACTAGATAAAGACATCACACACACAAAAACCTACAGATCAGTAGCTTTTCTGAATATGGACATATAAAAATCCTTAAAAAAATACTAGCAAACCAAATCCAACAACATAGAAAAAAAAACCCCACATAAACTGTATATCATTGACCAAATGGATTTACCCTAGGAATGCAAGGTTGGTTTAACATCCAAAAATCAATTAATCATTTCAATAGAAGACATTTTAAAATCACATGATCATCTCAATAGACACAGAAAAGCATTTGACAAAATCCAGACTCTTTCCCAAAAAAACACTCAACAAACTAGAAGCAAACTTTCTCAACCTGATAAAAGTCATCTACTAAAAATCCACAGCTAACATCATTCTTAATAGTGAAAGACTGGATGCTTCCCCCTTAAGATCAGGAAAAAGACAAAGATGTCTACTCAACATTGTACTGGAGCTCCTGGTAAGGGCAATTAGGCAAGAAAAAGCACCCAGACTGGAAAAGAAGAAATAAAACTACTTATATTCACAGATTACATGATCCTGTATTTAGGAAACCTTATAACCTACTAAAAAATTGTTAGAATTCATAGACTTTAGCAAGGTTGCAGGATACAAGATATATATACAAAAATCTATTGTATTTCTATACACTTGCAATGAACAATCCAAAAATGAAATCAAGTAAACAATTCCATTTACAATAACATCAAAAAGAATAAAATACTTCATTTAACCAGAAAAGTGCCAAACTTATACCCTGAAAATGACAAAACATTGTTGAAAGAAATTAAGAATAAATAAATGGGAAAACATTCTGTGTTGATGGATTGGACGACTTAATGTCAAAATGGCAGTACTCTTCAAATTGATCTACAGTTCAACATAATCCTATCAAAAATCCCAGCTGATTCTTTGTAGAAATTGATAAACTGATTTAAAAAATTCATATGGTATCACAAGGCCCAGAATTGCCAAAAAAATCTGGACAAATAAAAATAAAAACTCACAATTCCCAATTTCAAAACTTACTATACACCAACATTAATCAAGATGGTGTGGTACTGGTGCAAAGATAGACATATAAATCATTAGAACCGAATTGAGAGTGAAAAAATAAACCCAAATATCTGTGGTGAACTGAATTTCAGAAAGGGTGCCAAGACTATTCAACAGGGAAAGAATAGTCTTTTCAACAAATGGTACTGGGACAACCAGATAGACACATACAAAAGAAAGTTGGACACTTATCTCATACCATATGTAAAAATTAATTCAAAATGAATCAAACATTTAAGTGTAAGAGCTAAAACTGTATTTTGCAATATATACAAATATCAAGTAATTATTTTGTACACCTGAAACTAATATAATGTTATACATCAATTATACCTCAATTTTTAAGAAGCACTAAATCTATAAATCTCTTAGAAGAAAATATAGAGGTGAATCCTAAAGACCTTAGATTTGGTAAAGAATTCTTCCCAAAATCACAACAAAAATAAAGATAAATTGAAGGGCACCACAATTAAAAATTTCTCTGCTTAAAAGAACACCAGCAGGAAAGTGAAAAGACAACCTAAAGAATGGGAGAAACTACTTGCAAATCATGTACTGATAAGGATTTAATATCCAGAATATATAAACAACTTCTACAATAACAACCACAAAAACAACTCAATTTTAAAATGAGCAAAGGACTTGAATATATCTTTCTCTGAGAAGATATATAAATGGCCAATAAAGACAAGAAAAGATACTCAACATCACTAGTCCTCAAAGAAATATAACCCAAAACCACAATGAGATTCACACCTCCTAGGCTAGAATAAAAAAATCAGATAATAACGAATGTTGACAAGGATATGGAAAAATCAGAACCCTCATTCATTGCTGCGGAGAATGTAAAATGATGCAGCCACTTCGTAAAACAGTCTGGCAGCTTCTCGAATAATTAAACATGGAGTTACCACATGACCCAGCAATTCCACTCCTAGGTATGTATAAACCCCCCAAAATGAAAACATATGAAACCATAAGAACTTGTGAATGGGTATTTATAGCAGCTTCATTTAAAATAACAAAGGTGATTACAACTCAAATGCACGTCAAATGATGAATGGATGAACAAGTGATATATCCATACACTAAAATACTATTTGCCCATAAAAAGGAATGACATATTGCTACACACTACAACATGAACCTTGAAGACATTATGGCAAGTGAAAGAAGTGAGTCACAAAAGACCACATATTGTATGATTTCATTCAAATTAAGGGGAAACAAAAGTACCATAAAGAAGACTTTGTTTACCACAGGGTGGGAACTGGAGAGAATGGGAAACAGTCCACCTAGGCTCTGATAGAAACCTGGGTTTGGCCTCCCCCAGGACACACAGAACACTGTGGTTGTTGGTCTCTAGGGAGGGAATGTTGCTTCTCTTGTGAAAGCATAAAGAAGCCGGAAAATTGAATTTGGGAAGGTTTCCAACAAAAACCACCCATGTCACAAATCGCGTCCATAGTCAGTCCTGACAGTGGCTAACTATGCGTCCTCCACCAAGGGGAAACAAAACAAAATAACCTTTGATTACCATCCTTGCTCCTTGGCCTCTACTCTGAGAGAAATAATAGAAGCTTCTGGTTCAAGGCCAGTCCTGCTCCTACCTTCCCTGCCCTCCCCTCCACTTGAGTTCCTTCCTCTCCTTTCTACTGGTTCCTCTCTATTCTGGCTGATCCAGTCCAGTCCCTCAGAATTCTCTTCTTGTTCCTACTTTTAAAGGCTGGAGTTCCCCGGGAGTCTAGCCTCGGCTAACTCCAGGAGTCTACCTCAGTTTTCTTCTCCATTCTACCTTTTCCCAGGCAATCTCACTCTCATGGTTTTAACTTCCAAGAACAGACTTGTCTTCCCAAATCCATATCTCCCTTAAGCCAGAGACCTAGATTTCCAACTGCCTAACAGACATATCCATGTGGATGCCACACTTAAAATGGATCACTTTCTCCAGACTCTGTCGTGGTTTGGGTTCCCTCAAATCTCCTTAAGGTAAAGATTTGAGAGCAAACTGTTTATTTGGGAGGTGACACGAGATGACTCAAGCAGAGGAGTAAGAAGGTGAAGCATGGAATGAAAGTGTGTTTCATTGAGCAAGTTACCACGGTGGGTACCTAAAGCTTAATCACACTGGGGAATGCTGAGAACCAGCATATAGAATACGCACAGCAGCACTATCCCACTGGAGGGGCAAGGAGCTGGCGTAGTCATACACCATTATCCTTGGTTGAGGGCTTCTGGGGAGTTGGAAGGGTGTTGATTTCCTGGCACTTCTACTCTGCTGTTCTGGGTCGCAAAGTGGGCATCAGAAAACTCTCAGGCAAAGAAATGCAGGTGCTAACAATGGGAAGGTAGGTCAGCGTTCACAGAAGTGGTAAGGGGAAGGGAATATGGGCAGGGTACCCATTCTTCTCCTACCCATTCAAACCTGAGTTCCTCTCAGATTCCCTATCGTGGTTGGTATCACCCAAGCCAGAGAAAAATGGTGTCAAAACCAGCTCCTCTCTCTCTTTCACCCCCACAGCCAGGATCCTGAGGATTCTATACCCTGAGGGGCACATCCTTTCCTTTCTTGTCATCCCCACTGCCAAAGCCTTGGTTTCTAACTGGATTTCCTACACTCAGCCTCTTCCACCTCTCATCTATCCACTAAAAAAATTTCCAGCATGAACATTCTAAAATGCAAATCCATTTTCACACTATATTAAAAATACTGCAGTGGTTTATAATGAGGTATCTGGAATAATCAAATTCATAGAGACAGTAAGTAGAAAGGTGGCTGCCAGGGACTGGGGAGAGGGAATGGGGAGTTAGTGTTTAACGGGGACAGAGTTTCAGTCTGGGAAGATGGTAAAGTTCTGGAGATGGATGGTGGACATGGTTGCACAACAGCGTGAATATTTAATGCCACTGAACTATATACACTGAAAATAGTTAAGGTGGTAAATGTTATGTTAAGTCTATTTTACCACAATAAAAAAAGTTACAATACTTCCGTGGTTCCCACTGCCTAAGGAATAAAGTCCAAGCAGCTTCACATGACGCATTAGCCCATCCTCTCATTCTCACCTGTCCCTCCAGCCTCATCTCCTACCATCCCAGCTCTGAGCTTCCCCTCCCAGCGTTTCCAACGACATGTAGTCTCCAGAATACAAGTTGCTTTTCCATGTCTGTTTCCCACTGGGCTTTCTGGTTTCTCTTCCTGGAGCACAATTCGCACCCTTGTATATGAGCAATTTCTCTTCATTCCTCAAAACTCATTCATTCATTTGTTCAGTAATTACCTGGTCTGTGATTTCCATCTTAGGAAACAGAGAGTGGTGGGAAAGGCAAAGTGGGAACAAGTGAATTGAAATGAGCATGTGTATAAGGTCCTTGAGAGGCACCTAAGAAGGGGCTCTCACCTCACCTGGGAAAGTCAAGGGAGCTGAAGCTTAAACACCTCCACATGACTCTCTGATAGTTATCCTCTCTCCTTGGTGCTACTTCTGAGCTTTGCATGTACTTCTAGTTTCTGCACATACCACATTGTTTATAATCATTTTATAAGCTTCTGTATTAGTCATGATTCTCTAGGTTGCCAGTGACATTAAACCAATCTGAACTAGCTTTAGAAAAAGAGAGGGGAGGAATCATGAGCTTCCATAAATAAACCATGGAAAGCACAGAGGTGGATATGGCCTATGGAACAAATGAATCTGGGGACACCCACTCTCCATGCCTTTCTGCATGTTACCTTCACTCCTCAGTGGGAGTTACACTTCGGGCAGCATGAGATACATGTAGTTAATTAATTTCACAAATATCACAGTTCGTCAATTCTAGGACACACATTTTAATATCCCTGAAGTCAGCATACCTCTTACAGTTGCCACTGGCTGCCAATGCCAATGTCTGGACGTGTGCAAAACCGGGCAGTTAAAGAATAAGCTCACTTGAAAAATAAGTTCCTGGGACCCCTGTGTGGCTCTGTCAGTTAAGCATCTGCCTTTGGTTCAGGTGGTGATCTCGGGGTCCTGGGATTGAGCCCCGCATTGGGCTCCCTCTCCCTCTGCCTCTGTCCCCCACTTGTGTTCTCTCTCTCTCTCCCTCTCTCTCTCTCAAATAAATAAATAAATAAAATCTTTAAGGAAGAAGGAGGAGGAGGAGAAGGAGAAGGAGAAGAAGAAGAAGAAGAAGCAGCAGCAGCAGCAGCTCACCAAAAAGCATGTTGACTTCATTTTCATCCTAGGTGGCCTCATGGATAATCCTACAATATTTCAGCCTACAAACTAAGCAAGGATGTTCAAAGAAGGGATGTGAGTCCTGATCGTTTAATCGACACCTTCTGGTCGATACCTTTAGTCAAGATCAACGGAAGTGTCAGCATCAAATTTGCAGAACAGATGTCACAAGCTCAGAAGGAAATCCTGGAGAAAATTGAGGAACACTTTCACAACCAACACATGACCAGTGTTCCTGATGGCAGAGGGGATGCTCTCTGTGAAAAAAATCACAGACATAAATGACTTGGGTGAAAAAATGATTCAAAAGAGACACTCTGGGGGTGCCTGGGTGGCTCAGTTGGTTAAGCGTCGGACCCTTGGTTTCGGCTCAAGTCGTGATCTCAGGGTCGTGGGATTGAGCCCTAAATCGGGCTCCATGCTTAACGCAGAGTCTGCTGAAGTTTCTCTTTCTCTCTCTGCCCCTCCCCATGCTCTTGCTCTCTCTCTCTCTCTCTCAAATAAATAAATCTTTAAAAAAGAGAGAGAGAGACACTCTGAATGTGAGGAAGTTTTAGAAATACCTTAACCAATTTGTCACACTTATATTTTCCTTTGTGCACATGTATAAGAATAGAATATGACATACACTTATGTCTAAATAACTCTAAAAGGTCTCAGTAAGTCTAAAATTAAAAAAAAAGTACCTAATAAAAAGCATCATATCACAGTTTAATTGACAGCATTTTTTTTCTTTTATAGTGAAACACATAATAATTGTTTTAAAATTGCTAGCATCTTAGATTTTATGAAATTGTATTTATTTGGCACTTACTGTGCACTGGAGACATATATTAAACAAAACAAGGACCAAGCTCCCATGGAGTTCACGCATCCTTATAACTCCCAGGAACAAAGGGGGCCTCTTGCTCTACTGGCTCCATTTTGAACTATCCAAAGAAAAGTGATTAGCCTGGTATGGATGACATGGTCACCCCTGGAAAAATCTTTGTGAACAGGGAGTATGTATGAAGTTCCATGACTGTTTCAATCTGGGTCATGGCCAATCCCTGCACCCAAAGCAAAATCTACTTCCAGAAGAAGGTGGGAAGGGTCATTGAACAGAAAAAAAATTACAGTTGCTTTAATGTCCATTTTTCCTATAAGACTGTGGGCACACAGAAGTGGCATTCTTGTCTAAACCGGGCAGGGTCCAATCAAGAAAACAGAATTCAAAAGAGGTAGTTCAATAGACGGAATTTAATATGGGAAGTAGTTACAAGGTCTGGGGAAGGGCTAAGCAGCCAAATGGGATGGTGGGATGGTGAGCCACCCCAGAGTAGGACACCTCCAGCACACTTAAGCCTAGAGGGGAAAGGAAGAAGGTGGCATCACCAGAGGCCAGTGTCACTCAGCTGGAGTTGGAACCACCCCAGAGATACTGTTCAAAGCAGAAAACGGGGAGAGACGTCCCCTGGCTTCTCCCTTCCCCTCACCTTCCAATCTCCCACTAGTGCCTTTTCCTAGCCACCCTTCGCCAGCGGCATTTGACAAAGGAGCCTGCAAAGTGAAGTTGGCAGAATCAGCTCCTTCCAAAATAGAGAACGGAAGAAGGGTGGGGACTGAGTCTGACGGTGAAGAGGCGGATACCCGGGCGATGTCTAATCTGTCTCTGTATCTCTGGGTCCTGACATTGTACTTGGCTCCTACAGAAGGAAATCAACTAAGTACGAAGAGAAACTGAGAACGACCATCGAAATGCAAGGACAGAGATATGGATGGAGCCTTACTGCACTAGAGAGAATTGGGCAACTTATTCCACACAGGGGTACACAAGAGAGGATTCACAAAAAAACATGATGAATGAAAGATTATACAAGTAATGAGCAAGGATTTGCCAGAGAAATAAAAAGGTGAGAAAGTCAGCCAGGCAAGGAAGTCTGCACACATTGAAGGCAGGGAACACAAAAGCTTTTCAAGGACTGACAAGATTCAAGTCAAATTCTATTAAGTGCTTTTTCAGTACCTCTCAACATGATTATATAGCTTTCCCTTTTTATTATTTATACAATGTATTAAACTGACATATGTCCTTATATCAAACCATTCTTGAATTCCTGGAATAAAAACAATTTGGCCAAGAGGCACCTGGGTGGCTCAGTCAATTGAGCACCCAACTCTTGTTCTTGGCTCAGATCTTGATCTCATGGTCATGAGTTTGAGCCCCATGTTGGACTCTGTGCTGGATGTGGAGCTTACTTTAAAATATATACTTATATATATCATATATATATATGTATATATAATATATAAATATATTTGGTCAAAACGTATTACTTTTTTAATTCTGCTGAATTCATTTTGCTGATTTTTTTAAGTAGGCTCCACGCCAGCCCTTAGAGTAGTTATGAGAGAGAGTAGTTATGAGAGAGACTGTACGACCCTGGGAATCCTAAAATAGTTAGTATCTGGCTCTTTATAGAAAAAGTTTTCAAACCCCTGGTTTGGAGTTTCCACTCATATGCGGACTCCACCGAGCTATGGCCTTTTTGGTGTCAAAATAAGAGACAATACCGAAAGGGTTGAAAAGAATGAGTTATTACTGCTCTAAGAGGGTGGGCACATTCCGTCTGTTTTCCGTTACCTTACTGACCCCCAGTCAGTGTCACGAGATATAGCAACCACTGCTATGCTTGCCACTTGAGTCCACTTGACCCCAAAACCATGCTCATCTAACATCTTCATGAATATCGGCACCAGCTTGTTTATTTCCGAGGTATCGTTTCACGTACAAGAGGGGCTGGCCTTAAACCCAAACAACTACAGGGACCAGGAAGTCAAGAGAGTGAGTGGGGCCAGCCGGGTCAGGGAGAACTTGCGTCGTAGCTGAAGGAGGAAGCTACCACCCCGTGACTTAAGCCAATGATGAAATATTATTTATCCAACAGAGGCTAGAGATAATGGATTTTTATGTGAAATGTCTTGACTATTAAAGTGCTCTCAATTAACATATCAAAAGGTAAAACCAAAATCCTGGGCACTGCTGGGGAAAGGTAGGTGGTGCAGACACACTCAAGACTGACTGGACAATACTTGGTTCTATTAACCACAGGCACATACTATGACCAGGAAATCCTAGTCCTGCGTCTAAACCTCAAAGAGATTCTCGCATAGACCATACGGGGACATGCACAAGAGTTCCATTCAGCATTGTTTGAAGTGTCTGGGGGTAGGAATCAATGTCTGTGTGTCCATCACCGGATGAGAGAGAGGCAAGATGTAGTGGATACACAGACAGACCAGATAATCACACAGCAACAGGGACAGGTCATAAAAACATAGTGGTGAATGACAACAGTATGAAAGAGAGTGACAGCTATAACATGACACCATTTATGTAAATGAAAAACACATGCACGCAAAACACAGTATGCATTTTTAAGTACACATATAACAAAAGCATGTATATCAAACGCATTAGAGTAGTTTGCTAATGGAGGGAGGAGAGTAAGCATGGGGTACACAGCATAGAAAGGAATGAATGAATCAATGAACAAATGCATGAACAAGTGCACAAGACAAAGAGGGGCTTGCATGGACCAATGATGATAAAGTGCTAAGAATGAGATTATGGGGCACCTGGGTGGCTCAGTTGGTTAAGCGACTGCCTTCGGCTCAGGTCATGATCCTGGAGTCCTGGGATCGAGTCCCGCATCGGGCTCCCTGCTCGGCAGGGAGCCTGCTTCTCCCTCTGACCCTCCCCCCTCTCATGTGCTCTCTGTCTCTCTCATTCTCTCTGTCTCAAATAAATAAATAAAATCTTTAAAAAAAAAAAAA
>NW_028047985.1:0-420 GCF_054177405.1 Leptonychotes weddellii
GGATCACGGTTTATGGCAACCCCGAGCTGAGAGCCCGCGCCTGGGCTCCGCCTCTGCAGCCGGCTTCCCCGCTCCGATACCTGGGAGCTCTGCCGCACTCAGGCACCCCCGGTCTTTCTGTGACCCCGAGGGTCCTGAGACCACACTGTCCTGGAGGGTTCCACCCCCCGCTTAGCCACCGGAGTGACGTCCCTCAGCGGAGCAGACTTTTAAAAGTTCCGATTTTGTGCTCCGCGGTTCTATCACTTGCCAGAAGCGGCCGACGGAGGCCCCTCCCCCGCCGTCTATCCTCCCGAATATCGCCTCGGATTCACTTCTCCGCACGTCCTACCTTCCAGAAAGTGGTCGCTTTTCTGTTCAGAGAGTTGTTGCTATTCCTTTCTTCGATCTCCTGTTGAGTTTGTAGGTGTTCAGAATGGT
>NW_028047986.1:0-420 GCF_054177405.1 Leptonychotes weddellii
ATAAAGGAGAAAAAGAGAAACAAAAAGAAAGCATACTAAATGGAAAATATGAAATAAGAGAGCAAAAATGAGGCCTAATATAATACTATTTATAATAAAGATAAATGGGTAGAAGTCATCAATCAAGATGGAGAATCAGGGCGCCTGGATGGCTCAGTCATTAAGCATCTGCCTTCGGCTCAGGTCATGATCCCAGGGTCCTGGGATCGAGCCCCGCATCAGGTTCCCTGCCCCGCAGGAAGTCTGCTTCTCCCTCTCCCCCTCCCCCTGCTTGTGTTCCCTCTCTCGGTGTCTCTCTCTCTGTCAAAAAATAAATAAAATCTTAAAAAAAAAAAAAAAAAGATGGAGAATCTAAGATTGGAAAAGCAAAACAAGATCCAGGAGTATGCTATTTACAAGCAAACACTTAAAGGGATACAG
>NW_028047987.1:0-420 GCF_054177405.1 Leptonychotes weddellii
ACCGTATGACCCAGCAGTTTCACTACCAAGTATTCACCCCAAAGGTACAAATGTAGTGATCCGAAGGGGCACATGCACCCCGAATGTTCATAGCAGCAATGTCCACAATAGCCGAACTGTGGAAAGAGCCGAGATGTCCACTGACAGATGAATGGATAAAGAAGATGTGGTATATACATATATATACATATATATATATGTATATATATATATATATATAAAATGGAATATTACTCAGCCATCAGAAAGGATGAATGCTTACCATTTACATCGACATGGATGGAATTGGAGGGTATTATGCTAAGCGAAATAAGCCAATCAGAGAAAGACAGTTAACATATGGTTTCACACATATGTGGAATATAAGAAACAGCACAGAGGATCATAAGGAAAGGGAGGGAAAATTGAATCGGAAGTCAT
>NW_028047988.1:0-420 GCF_054177405.1 Leptonychotes weddellii
ATACAGCCCTAGACGAACCATGAGAGACGATGGACTCTGAAAAACAAACTGAGGGTTCTAGAGGGGAGGGGGTGGGAGGATGGGTTAGCCTGGTGATGGGTATTGAGGAGGGCACATTCTGCATGGAGCACTGGGTGTTATGCACAAACAATGAATCATGGAACACTACATCTAAAACTAATGATGTAATGTATGGGGAACAACATAAGAATAAAAAAATAAAAAAAAAAAAAGAAAAACAAATCAAAACCATAATGAGATACTACTCCTCACCCCGTAGGATAGCTATAATAACAATTTTTACAGAGACTTTAAGATCTGTTGGTGAGGATGTAGAAGAATACACTGCTGGTGGGAATATAAAATGGGGCAGCTGCTTTGGAAAACAGTTTGGCAGTTCCTCAAAAGGCTAAATATAGA
>NW_028047989.1:0-420 GCF_054177405.1 Leptonychotes weddellii
TACATCATTAGTTTTTGATGTAGTTTTCCATTTGTTTGCATATAACACCCAGTGCTCCATGCAGAACATGCCCTCCTTAATACGCATCACCAGGCTAACCCATCCCCCCACCCCTATCCCCTCTAGAACCCTCAGTTTGTTTTTCAGAGTCCATAGTCTCTCATGGTTTGTCTCCCCCCTCCAATTTCCCCCCCCCTTCGTTCTTCCCCTCCTGCTATCTTCTTCTTTTTTTTTTTAACATACAATATATTTCTTTCTGAGGTACAGGTCTGTGATTCAACAGTCTTACACAGTTCACAGCACTCACCCTAGCACATACACTCCCCAATGTCTGTCACCCAGCCACCCCATCCCTCCCACCCCCCACCACTCCAGCAACCTTCAGTTTGTTTCCTGAGATTAAGAATTCCTCATATCAGT
>NW_028047990.1:0-420 GCF_054177405.1 Leptonychotes weddellii
CAATGAATCATGGAACACTTCATCTAAAACTAATGATGTAATGTATGGGGATTAACATAAGAATAAAAAAAAAATAATAAAAAAAAAATCAAGATCCAAACTGGAAAAAAAAAAAAAAAAAAGAGAGTGTATTTAGCAATATGATCCAAATCAGTGATTATTGTTTAATCATTACCATTTTACAGGTTGGTAAGTGATGTTGTGGGAAGCCAACAGGTTTCCCTCCATATATGCTAAGCTTGCCAGCTGAGGAGCTGGGATACTGTGGCATGAATGAGAGCTTTGTCCCCTGTGAGCTATAGTTGTCTGAACAAATCACTTAACCTCTGTGACTTTACATAGCAGTAAAATGGTAAAATAGCAATGCATATGTTATAGCATGCCTAAGGATTAAAATAACACAATGCAAAACCGTACTTT
>NW_028047991.1:0-420 GCF_054177405.1 Leptonychotes weddellii
CCTAACCCCCTCCCAACTTGAAAGTATATAACGGGCCACTCCTCATGACCTCAGTGCAGCTCTTCCTGCCCACGGGTCCTGTCCCCATGCTTTCATAAAATCACCTTTTTGCACCAAAGATGTCTCAAGAATTCTTTCTTGGCCTCAGCTGTGAACCGTAATGTCTTTCCTACATCACTAGTGAGGCCAACCATTTTTCCTATTTTTTTTTTTTTGGCCATTGCATTCTGTGAATTGCGTGTTCTAAATCTTTATTTTCCTGTTGGTTGCTTGGTTTTTTCTTTCTGATTTGTACACACACTTTATGGATCTCAATCTTTTGTTAAATATTGCAGTCTCTTGCTAGTATTTTTATTTGGGGGGAAATTCATTCTATTACTTTGATGGCTTCGCGGCTTTGTGTCATCCTAAAATATATAT
>NW_028047992.1:0-420 GCF_054177405.1 Leptonychotes weddellii
AAAAAAGTGAAGCCAGTTGGACACTTTGGGCAGTTTACACGCGCTGCATGGGGAGCTGGGTAGTGTCATGTGGGATGTGTAGTAAGTGCCGGGTAGGTGACTACTGCCGCCTTCATCGTCGTCGTCGTCATCATCATCATCATTTCACATTTTTAATCCAGCAATCTGTAACCCAGGGAGGGAGATAAACATGTAGAGGGAACGATTCTGAGAGTGAGTTAGCGCTGCGGTGGGAGGAGGTGGGGGGGTTTCTGGGGCTCAGAGAATGACCGGCCAATCCAGGGCCAGGAGGAGTGCTCTTCCGAGAGGACTCGGCTGGACGCAGCACTCCCCGCAGGCAGGCAGGAGAAGCACTTGGGCAGGGACACTGACCTTTCCTGACTCCCCCAGCTAATTACTGACTCCAGTCTGCCCTGTGTT
>NW_028047993.1:0-420 GCF_054177405.1 Leptonychotes weddellii
AGTTTTATGGATTCTCTACAAAGGATTCCTGAAAATCTTGGGACAGTGAACAGGCAATTAAAAACTATGTAGTCCAGAAAGCTTCTTTGGTAGAATTTATAAAGAGGCCCATATCTCTTACAATAGGAAAGCAGAAAACCAACTGGAAATCAAATCTATTCCCTTAGGGAAAACATTTTGCCTCTTTTTTTTTTTTTTTGACATACACTTGGCATTTATTTATTTATTTATTTATTTATTTATTTATTTTTTATTATTTATTTTTTTTTATTCTTATGTTGATCCCCATACATTACATCATTAGTTCTAGATGAAGTGTTCCATGATTCATTGTTCGTGCACAACACCCAGTGCTCCATGCAGAACGTGCCCTCCTCAATACCCACCACCAGGCCAACCCATCCTCCCACCCCCCTCCCC
>NW_028047994.1:0-420 GCF_054177405.1 Leptonychotes weddellii
AAGCTTATGGTCTAATGGATGGGCTAGACAAGAAAGAAAGAAGTTAATTGCCAATATCCAGGAGCCCTATGAAGTACACATCATGTATGGATGTGACATGGAAAGACCAGGGTGGGGTTGTGATTTTAAAGAGTGTGACCAGAGCAGGCCTCTCTGAGAAGGTGATGTTTGACTGAGGCCCGAGTGAACAGAAGGAGCCAGCTGAGCAGGGAGCCTGATGTGGGGCTCGATCCCAGGACCCTGAGATCATGCCCTGAGCCGAAGGCAGCTGCTTAACCGACTGAGCCACCAGGCGCCCCAGGAAGCTTATGGTCTAATGGATGGGCTAGACAAGAAAGAAAGAAGTTAATTGCCAATATCCAGGAGCCCTATGAAGTACACATCATGTATGGATGTGACATGGAAAGACCAGGGTGGGGT
>NW_028047995.1:0-9205 GCF_054177405.1 Leptonychotes weddellii
CCGGCCGCACTCCATGCTCACCCGGCCTGTGACCGCGCATTTCTATCTCTGGCACCTGACCCCGTGTGGAGTCTCCAAACCCAGCAGATCCCTGCAGTGCGCTCCCGCGCCACTCCTCGCAGGGGAGGAATGGAGTCTCCCCGGATCTGCCGCTGGTTGGGTCCCTACTGGAGGAGCAGGGGCCCAACTGTGCCGCGGATCACAGTTTATGGCAACCCCGAGCTGAGAGCCCGCGCCTTGGCTCCGTCTCTGCAGCTGGCTTCCCCGCTCCGATACCTGGGAGCTCTGCCGCACTCAGGTACCCCAGGTCTTTCTGTGACCCCGAGGGTCCTGAGACCACACTGTCCTGCGAGGGTTCCACCCCCTGCTTAGCCACTGGAGCAACGTCTCTCAGTGGAGCCGACTTCTAAAAGTTCCGATTTTGTGCTCTGCGGTTCTATCACTTGCCAGAAGCGGCCGACGGAGGCCCCCTCCCCCGCCGTCTATCCTCCCAAATATCGCCTCAGATTCACTTCTCCGCACGTCCTACCTTCCAGAAAGTGGTCGCTTTTCTGATGAGAGAGTTGTTGCTATTCTTTCCTTGGATCTCCTGTTGAGTTCGTAGATGTTCAGAATGGTTTGATCCCTATCCAGCTGAATTCCTGGGACCAGACGAAATCCAGGTCTCCTACTCCTCCACCATCTTGCTCTGCCCCCACCCCATTGCCTTTTGAAAGCGATGGCACCCAAGATCATATGAACATTTGTCTCAACGTGTGGCAAGATCTCTTAGTGAATACATTTCCCCATCCCATGTCATAATACAGGGAATCAACATTGTGTTTGCCCTGCTTAATGATGAAACTATTCCTCATTCGCTCTACATCAGCACTCTGTAATTGGCCTTGCCCTGGTCTGCCTACATAGATTAACATTTTATCCTTCTTTCTCCTATCTTAAACTACAAAGTCTGTTCTTTTTTGATTCTCTTTATCACTTAGAGCAATAATTCTCATTCATATCTCTCTGCTCCTTTCTTTTTTGTTTTTTGCATTTCTTGTATAGATGGCTTCTGATTTTCTTACTTCTCTTAAATCCAAACTTATGATTATAAAAATATTCAAGCATCTAACTGTTATGTCTTCTAATATATTCAGCCCTGAAATTTACACAATGAAATAGATATCTTATTATAAATGTTTTTGCATGCTTTATGTTACAGTGAAGGCCTTACACTGGGCTGGAAGATAGCAGGACAGTCCTGGTTTTGCCACTAACCAGCTGCACCATGGTAAGCAAGTCACTGCCTTTCTCTGTGTGTTAGTTACTTCGTGTGTAAAATAAGAGGGCTACACCAAAGAATTTCTAGGTTTTCTCCCAAATATATCACTCAAAATGTAATGTAAGATAACATGCTGGATAAAGGACTTTATTTTCTAATTTCATGTTATTCTTTTGACCTTTTTAGGAATTATTTTTGTAAGTTTTACATACAGTGCTTGCTCTTCTGTGGCTTTATCTAAGCTAGCTTTTTAACTAGTGTTTTTAATACACAGTACTGGTGAGCAGTCTTTGACTTTCAAAGAAGTATTGTTCATCACCTTAGTTATGCAGTAATTTCCCTCTCCATAATATAAACACTATGTTTCCCGGCTGTGGATGAATCATTCCAGTAATGTTTGCTTATGCGGAATTCAAAATAGACGGAAGTATTAGAAGCCGCAGGAACATCTGGACTCCCCAGATACCACTGAGTATTTAACAGTCGACATTTCTTGTACATATGTACAAAGAAGGAACTGATCTACAGGAAGGAGAGCATTCTAAGCACATCTTTGGGAATTAACAGGGCAAGAGAAAGCCCATCCTTATGTTCTAGAACATGAAAAATTGACTTAGCTCTATATCCTGATATTTGAGATTGAATTTCATGCAATAAAACTGCACTCCATAACTAAAAAAAAAAAAAAAGAATATACTACAGTCACCTGTATGTGTTTGTCTTTTTTTTTATTATTTTTATGACTACAAAGTATTAGTGTGTTGTCAATTTGCAAATGTTTGTTTTTTATAACTAGGAGAGAACCTGAGGCCATCACTATTAGATTGTCTCTTTCTCTTATTAAAAAAAAATTTTTAGGCAAAGAAGACTTTGTGCTTTTAAAAATGGAATCCTATTTAAACTTTTATTCCATACAGTATTTATACATTTTAAAAAATATTTATTTGGGATGTCT
The DNA here is from genome assembly GCF_054177405.1 of Leptonychotes weddellii. NCBI lineage: Eukaryota > Metazoa > Chordata > Mammalia > Carnivora > Phocidae > Leptonychotes > Leptonychotes weddellii. The sequence goes on from NW_028047995.1 coordinate 2,217, forward strand.
GGGTGGCTCAGTCAGTTAAGCGCCTGCCTTCAGCTCAGGTCATGGTCCCAGGGTCCTAGGATTGAGTCTTGCATCAGGCTCCTTGTTCGGTGGGGAGCCTGCTTCTCCCACTGCCTGCCCTTTCCCCTGCTTGTGTGTTCTCTCTCTCTCTGACAAATAAATAAATAAAATCTTTTAAAAAATAAAAATAAAAAATTTAATTTATTTATTTATTTGAGAGAGAGAGAGCTCATGCATGGGGGGTAAGGGTAGAGGGAGATGGAGAAAGAGTCTTAAGCAGACTTAAGCAGACTCGCTAAGCATGGAGCGCAACACAGGGCTGGATCTCAGGACCCTGAGATCACAACCTAAGGCGAAACAAAGAGTCGGACCCTTAACCAACTAAGCCACCCAAACACCCCTAGATAGTAGTTTATTTTACAATTTCCAAGTGTAATCTTTACTTTCAAACCACAGCTTTATTACGTAGTGTTTCATTTGGGAAGTTTCTTTTCTAACTGGAAAATCATTATAAGATTCAGTTATCTGACAACAATTTTTCTAGCCTATTTAGCATATTTGTACAAATTCTGGAGTGTAATTCACGATTTGGCTCTCTTTGTAAACAGTGACTACAAAGTCTGTATTTTAATTTTATCCCAGCCTGGAGAGATTTTCTTAAATATTTTTTTTTCCTTTTTCTTTTTAGGGGTTTTTGAAATCCTCTACCCTTTTTTGTATAGAAGGGCTAAATAATTTCTCGAAGCCAATTGAAATGGAGCTCCAATGTCTTGAGAGACTTTACACCTGGACTCTGCAATGCCCTCCAAGGGTGGTCCATCAATCCCTTCAAAGGAAACCTTCTAAAGGAGATGTTTCCTTCATCACCCTTCATAAATCTAACATAACCTTGAAGAACAGGTACCTTTTACAACTCTATTGCTTCAGCATTTGAATCTCTTACATTTCTTTGGGGGCAATGGAATCTAGGCCTTTCTTTAAACTTGAGAATTCTAGAATTCTATAAACCTAACTGATTAGCCTCTGTATATTTTGGCTCTCTTCAATGTTCTTTTCTTGGAAAATATGCAGGTCCTGCAGATATGATGCTGGCATTCTAGCATCCTCCTGGATTCCCCACTCCTAGCTCTCAATCCATAACGGCTTTCACTAGAGGGAAAAGAATTTGCTCAAACAGTGGAAAAATAATTTTTTATTTTTATCCAAAGAGAATATTGAAAAAATGTATCCATTAAATTTTGTAAAAAATCATATCACACAGTTGTTCTGAGCTTTCCATGAGTCAGGCCTTCTCCAAGAGAAGAAAAGTCATCCTGTATTTACTGGGAGCCTTGTGTTAATCCACATGAGTAGAATTCCAAGTTCAAAAGTAGAGTCATAAGTATCATGCTTGCCTCCATTTGGCGGGGGGAGGAGACCAAAGAAGGAGACTTGCCCAACCACATCCATTTTCTGCCCTTAGAGCAGTTAGGTAAATGGTGAGATAGAATATTCCAGTGGGGTAATTTGAGGACATTTAATAGAGGGGCTTTCTGCAAAATGTGGGTAGGGTACAGAGAAACCACAAGTGATAGGATAATATCCCAAAGTTGTTAAGATCAGGAGCAAATCCTAATCCTGGAAGCCCGAATATGCAAGTGAAAAGTGTGGTTCTGCAGACCCAGGAGAAGAAACTCACAGGGCCACTTGGACAGTTGTGACCCATGGTCAAGGGACCCACCAGCCCTTGGCGAAAGCACAGGGAGGAAACAGAGAATAAATCATTTGCCTTTTCTCCCCTCCAATTTCCTAACAGGAAGTCCTGTGGTTGGAGACCAATCAGAAGCCAGAGAGCAAGGGTGCCTGTTGATGAAATCCATATAAATATTACTCTCCAGGGACACAACAGAATAGAGAAGGATGGAGAGGAGATGTGGAGAGGCAGGTGAGAGATAGCCAGCGTAGCCCTCTGCCCGGCTCTGTACCCTGGGAGGCCGACCTATGTGGACTGCCTCATCTATACTCCCTTGTTCTTGTCCTTCTGGTGGTGTTCAGCCAATGAAATTGAAAAGCTGGAGGAAGGAGAGAACAGAGTTTACCCTCCCCTTTTCTGCTCAATTTTGGCAGTAGCTGTGACAAATTTGGCGGCTCACATCCTTGGCTATGCTCTTGCTTCTACAGCTACACAGTCCCTGGCTCTTGTCCCTTACAGCTTTAAGGGAAGTAACAGATGTGTCAACATCCCCTTTGGCTCCCATAACTCTGCCCACACTTCTGTAAATAGTCCCTTCATTAATATACAACTAAACACTTTAAGACTGCCTTTTGTTTTCTTTCGGGACCCCATATGGTACAACAATGCACAAAAGTATGCACAAAGATACACATAAGCCATCAGCATACCCAGAATGGGTGGAATCAGTGTAAGGAGACTGAATCTTTTATTTTTTTTATTCTAGTATATTAATATAAATATACTTAGTATAGTTCTATATTAGTTTCAGGTATACAATACAGTGATTCAAAAATTCTATACATTACTTAGTGCTCATCATGATGAGTATACTCTTAATTCACCTGTTTCAACCATCCCCCTCCCCACCATGGAGCCACCTCCCTTCTGGCAACCATCAGTTCTCTATATTTATATTTGTTCCTTTGTTTTGTTTCTTAAATTCCACATATGAGTGAAATAATATGGTATTTGTCTTTCTCTGACTGACTTATTTCACTTAGTATTATGCCCTCTAGATCCTACCCATGTTGTTGCAAATGGCAAGATTTCATTCCTTTTATGGTTGAGTAATATTCCACTGCACATATATACCACATCTTCATCCATTCATCTCTGGATGGACACCTGGGTTGCTTCCATAGTTTGGCTATTGTAAAATAATGCTGCAATAAACATAGATGTGCACATATCTTTTTGAATTAGTGTTTTCATATTCCTTTTTTCTTGTTTATTTTTTTTAAGTAATCTCTACACCCAACATAGGGCTGAACTTACAACCCTGAGATCAAAAGTCACATGCTCTTCTGACTTATGCAGCCAGGCACCCAGTGTTTTCATATTCTTTGGGTAAATACCCAGTAGTGGAATTATAGGATCATATGCTAATTCTATTTTTAATTTTTTGAGGAACCTATGTACTGTATTTCACAGTGGTTGCACCAGCTTGCATTCCCACCAACAGTGCACGAGGGTTCTTTTTTCTCCACATCCTCACCAACACTTACTGTTCCTTGTGTTTTTTATTTTAGTCATTTTGACAGGTGTGAGGTGATATCTCATTGTGATTTTGATTTGCATTTCCTTAATGCATCCATTGAAATGATCATATGGTCCTTATTCTTTCTCTTGTTGATGTGATGTATCACATTGATTCACTTGCAAATATTGAACCACCCTTGCATTCCAGGGGTAAATCCCACTTGATTGTGTGAATGAATTTTTAAATTATTGTTAGATTCAGTTTGCTAATGTTTTGTTGCTGATTTTTGGATCTATGTTTATCAGAGATATTGGCCTATAGTTCTCTTTTTTTGTAGTATCTTTATCTGGTTTTGTGTCAGGGTAATGCTGGCCTAAAGAGACAACCTTTTAAGGATACTCAGTTCTCTCTAGGTCAAAAGGGGAAGGTAATTCATTCACTACCTTTTCCTACCAGGTGATGGGTATTAAGGAGGGCACATGAAGTGATGAGCACTGGGCATTATATGCAACTAATGAATTGTGGAACACTACATCAAAAACTAATGATGTATTATATGTTGGCTAATCGAACATTAAATAAATAAACAAATAAATAAATAAATAAAGTTAAAAATAGAGCTACCCTATGACCCAGAAATAGCCCTACTATTTACTCCAAAGATACAAATATACTGATCTGAAGGGGCACCTGCACTCCAATGTTTAAAGCAGCAATGTCCACAATAGACAAACTATGGAGAGAGCCCAGATGTCCACTGACAGATGAATGGATAAAGAAGATGTGGTGTATATATATATATACAGTGGAATACTACTCAGCCATCATAAAGGATGAAATCTTACCATTTAAATTGAAGTGGATGGAACTGGAGGGTATTATGCTGAGCAAAGTAAGTCAATCAGAGAAAGACATCATATGGTTTCACTCATATGAGGGTTATAAGAAACAATGCAGAGGATCATAGGAGAAGGGAGGGAAAAACAGAATGGAAAGAAATCAGAGAGGAAGAAAAACCATGAGAGACTCTTAACTATAAGAAAGAAACTGAGGGTTGCTGGAGGGGAGGTGGTGAGGGGATGGGATAATTGGTAATGGGCATTAAGGAGGGCATGTGATGTGATGAGCACTGGGTGTTATATGCAACTGATGAATTATTGAACTCTACATCTGAAATTAATGATGTTCTATATGTTGGCTAATTGAATTTAAATTAAAAAAAGAAAATATAAAATGTAAAAAGCTAAATACATACTGTATTATTCTTAAAAACCAAATTAATAGTTTGGGTAAAGAAAGCATTGTGTTAGGAAAAATGTACTTTGACACCAAACACTTAACTGTTGGAGGGAAAAATGAACCTTATTTGGATTATCTATGAATTTTTTTTCTAATTAAACCATCCAAGTACTAGAAGAAAACACAGGTGAATTCCTATTTAATCTTAGTGTTGGGAAGGCTTTCTAATAAAGACTCAACTCCATAGGTCATTTTCTTACCCTGTTTTGGCTGCTGTAACAAAAATACCATAGACTAGGTGGCTTAAACAACAAGTTTATTTCTCATGGTCTGGAGACTGGGAAGTCCAATATTAAGGCATCTGCAGATTTAGTGTTTGGGAAAACCCACTTCCTGGTTCATAGATGATCCACCTTACCGTGTCTTCACATGGCAGAAGAGCTAGAGAGCTCTCTGAGGTTATAAAGGTACTAATCCCATACATGACAGGAACAGGAAGTATGAATCCCATTCATGAGGGCTCCACCCTAATCACTTCCCAAAGGCCCCATCTCCATATATCATCCCTTAGGGAGTTACATTTCAATATATGAATTGAGGAACAGGGTAGGGATACAAACATTCAATCTATAACAGTAACAAAAGGTTGATAAATTTTACTACATACATTTTTTAATTTACATAATTAAAAACCACTATATACAAAGTCAAAAGGCAGTTGTCAAACTTGGAGAAAAGATATTCCCAGATGAAGAGTTAATATCCCTAATATATAAAGGATTCTTGAAAACCGAAAGACAAAGGTGCAGAAATCTGAGAGAAAAATGGGTAAAGACATGCAGTTTGGTTCCATCTACCTTTTCATCCTTATTACTTTCAAAGTCCTTCTCCCACAAAATGCTCTGCCACTCTCAGCCATACCCAAAATATATCCTTTACCTCTCTCCTCCATCCTTTGCCCTCCATACCCTCTGCCTGTAATATGTCCTTTCTGTTGACCGTTTTACAAAGTTCTAGCCATCCCATCAACTTCATTTGTTCATTTAATAAGCATCTGTTGAATGCCTGTTATATGAGAGTAGGAATACAAAGGTGAATGTGATGGGCTATTCCATCGAGATACTCATTGCCTAGTGCAGCAGTTCTTGTTCATTTTGCCTGTGCAAGTCACATGATATGCACCATGGATACATCACAGGTGTTTCCTGATTTCCTATATGGTCTGGCATAGATAAAACTAAAGTTAATTGCAATTCTCACTTAACATGCTCTGACTCCCTTTTTCTCAGGCAGTTTATTGATTTCAAAATTCCACCTTCCCCTTCTTCAAATCCAGTAAATCAGTTTCTCCTCTTCTTTGGGACCCTTGTTTCTCTAACCGTAGCATTTATGTCATTCTGTCTTGTGTTACAGCCATGTACATTACCCCTGAGTGCCCGGTTCATTCCACGTCTCCAAGAGCATCAAGCACAACCCTTTCTTCTCCACACAGATACCATTAAATACTGCCCAATTGAATTGCATTTAACTGTTGCCTTGGCCAAAACAGGAAGCAAATATAGGAGGGGAAACTGAGCTCTAAGCAGTTGGTGACCTGGCCTACACCTAGGAGAAAAGTGAAAAGGACTTTGGATCCTTCTGAATATATCACCCAACAGAGCCTAGTTTGTTCATTCTTTCAGGAAATCAGGTTGCCTACAGCAAAGAATTGGGAACAGGAGCAAGAGAGCCTTAGCTGCTGGCAGAGCAAAGTGAGTATGTATAGTCTAATGGTTTTTATGAATAATGGAGGGATGGTGATAAGATTTTTCTGCCAAATGAGATATGATGAATCTGGGTGTGGGGTGGGGCACGTGGCAGGGTTTATTGTACAAACTTTTTTAGGGTCTGCTCCAAAAAAGAAAATAAATTTTAAAAACCAGACCAGAATTCATAAGTAGCCTAGAAAATTGGATACCCAAAGTCCATAACAGCCACTAGCAACAGGGCTTCTCCTGAGGAGGATGATCCCCATTTAACTAATATTTATGTGACTGAGACCTTGGGAAATTCATGTCCACTCTCCCAGCCTCAGCTTCCTTTTCTAGAAATTGAGAGAATTGGACTCACAGTACTCCAAAAGACTTTCCACCTCTGAAGTTGTGTAATCAGATGGTATTACTATATGCAAAGTACCATGCTAAGTACTATGAGAGATTCAAAAATGAGAAAAACACAGCCCTTGCCTTCTGGCAGAGTTTAGCTTCTTTGAGCCTTACTTTTCTCACCTATAAAGCTCATCCAGTGTGAGGATGAAAGGAGATGTGTTTGTAAAGCTCTGACTGCCTGGCACTTCATAAGTGTTCCATAAATGGTATGTCATAGTATCTCTAAAATGAGATTAATCAATGGCATTAATAAATGGGTTAAGATGCTCAAATGAGCTACTGGAGGCAGAAGTCCTTTTTCAATATAAACATCAGTGCCTATGTGAGAGACAAGTCTATCACATTTGTGTTTTAGCAGCATGGATCCGATGGCTTCAGCAGGACCCATGGACAATTCTGTGTTTGTGCA
>NW_028047996.1:0-420 GCF_054177405.1 Leptonychotes weddellii
CTTTCCCTTTGGGAGGGGCTTGGAGGCTCCCAAGATCCTCTGGCCTCTGTCTTCCTCCTGTGGTTCCAAAGCAGCCTGTCTCAGGAGGTTGCAGTGCCCCCAGACAGAGGGACAAGGCGCTCCTCCGCCTCCATGAGGGACGATGGCCCCATTCCTGGGAGGCAGTGAGCCCAGGCAAGAGAATCTGAGAGGAGAAAAAGAGTGGTGCTTCCTGGCCAACCCTTCCTTCACTACGATCCCTTCAAGGAGCAAATAAAGGAAAGAGGGGAAGGGGGACAGTGAGTGTCTCTGCCTGAAGTGTGGATAGGGGCAGACTCGGAGGGAAAAGGAAGGACATTGCCAATAAGTGACAAGATCCAAATAGCAGCATCATGTCTTCCTTACCAATCAGTCACTGTGGGGCAGATTGTGTTGGGGTTT
>NW_028047997.1:0-420 GCF_054177405.1 Leptonychotes weddellii
TGGATTGGAAGAACAAATATTGTGAAGATGTCAATGCTACCTAGAGCAATCTACACATTCAATGCAATCCCCATCAAAATACCATCCACTTTTTTCAAAGAAATGGAACAAATAATCCTAAAATTTGTATGGAACCAGAAAAGACCCCGCATAGCCAGAGGAATGTTGAAAAAGAAAAGCAAAGCCGGCGGCATCACAATTCCGGACTTCAAGCTCTATTACAAAGCTGTCATCATCAAGACAGTATGGTATTGGCACAAAAACAGACACATAGATCAATGGAACAGAAGAGAGAGCCCAGAAATGGACCCTCAACTCTGTGGTCAACTCATCTTCGACAAAGCAGGAAAGAATGTCCAGTGGAAAAAAGACAGCCTCTTCAACAAATGGTGTTGGGAAAATTGGATAGCCACATGCAGA
>NW_028047998.1:0-420 GCF_054177405.1 Leptonychotes weddellii
GGCTTGTCTCCTATTAAGAGTTGGGTTTGTATGTTCCTTCCCTTTGAATCTGGGCAGGTTTGAGACTATAACAGAAGTGATTTGTTATTCGTTGAATTGCGTCCCCTCCCAAATTTCTGCATTGAAGTCCCAACCCCCAACACCTCAGAACATAACCTTACTTGGAAATAGGGTTGTTGTGGTTGTTACTTAGGATGAGGTTATACTGGAGGAGGGTGGGGCTCTAATCCAACATGACTGGTGTCCTTATAAAGAGGAGATATTTGGACACAGACACACACAAAGGGAGGATACTATGTGAAGGTGAAGGCAGAGGTCAGGGTGATGAAATAGAAGCAAGGAACACCAAGGATGTCAGCAAACCCCCAGAAGCTGGGAGACAGCCAGGAACAGATTTTCCCTTCCTCCTGAGGGTTACTC
>NW_028047999.1:0-420 GCF_054177405.1 Leptonychotes weddellii
TCACCTCAGTGGGGTGGCCAATGTGCTCCTCCTGCTTGCTGCTAAGGAGGTGAGGCTTTGTGTGCTTCCACACCCACAGGGGCCCCTTTGCTGGCCAGGCCCGGGTTGTCTCTGTGCTTCGGTGAGCGGGTCAGCTGGGACCAGGGCTTGCCCCACTGGCCCCCAGGTGCTGTTTGAAGTTTGCCAACGGCTTGCGAGAGTGTGCATGTTGCATGGGCAGCCGGGCTCCAAGAAGTTCCGGCAGAGGTGCCCCAGAGTTGCTGGGGAATGTGCTCCCAGTCTACAGAGGACCGGACAGCCAGCAGGACTGTGCTCCTTGGGTTCCATCTCCAGCAGAGGAGCAGGGAGCCTTCCGAGCAGTTTAGCAATAACTGACACTCGTATTGCACTTACTGTGTCTCAGGCAAGATCTTAATACTT
>NW_028048000.1:0-420 GCF_054177405.1 Leptonychotes weddellii
GAATTCCCCAGGGAATCCATCAGGCCCTGGACTCTTGTTTTTTGGCAGGTTTTTGATCACTGCTTCAATCTTGTTACCGGTTATTGGCCTATTCAGGTTGTCAATTTCTTCCTGTTTCAGTCTTGGGAGTTTATAGGTTTCCAGGAAGGCATCCATTTCATCCAGATTGCTCAGCTTATTGGCATATAGTTGTTGATAATAATTTCTAATAATTGTTTCTATTTCTTTTGTGTTAGTCGTGATCTCTCCCCTTTCATTCATAATTTTATTAATTTGGGTCCTTTCTCCTTTCTTTTGTATAAGTCCGGCCAGTGGTTTATCGATCTTATTAATTCTTTCAAAGAACCGGCTTCTAGTTTCGTTGATCTGCTCTACTGTGTTTCTGGTTCCTAATTCATTGATCTCTGCTCTAATCTTAAT
>NW_028048001.1:0-420 GCF_054177405.1 Leptonychotes weddellii
TTTTTTTTTTAAGGTTTTTATTATTTATTTATTTGACAGAGAGAGAGAGAGACATCGAGAGAAGGAACACAAGCAGGGGGAGTGGGAGAGGGAGAAGCAGGCTTCCCGCCGAGCAGGGAGCCCAATGCGGGGCTCGATCCCAGGACCCTGGGATCATGACCTGAGCTGAAGGCAGACTCTTAACCAACTGAGCCACCCAGGCACCCCTAGATCTCTGTTTCTTGATTAATTATCTTTAGAAAGTGCCTATGGATTCCCTATTATAAGAATTTTTTAAAGGTGGGAATTAGTTGATGGGTAAGTGGAGTTCCATGTAAAATTCCCTCTAATTTTGTATATAATTAAAAATGACCATAGTTCATATATATACAATGGAATATTATGCAGCCATCAAAAGGAATGAGATCTTGCCATTTGCAA
>NW_028048002.1:0-420 GCF_054177405.1 Leptonychotes weddellii
TTTTTTTTTTTTTAAGATTTTATTTATTTATTTGACAGAGACACAGCGAGAGAGGGAACACAAGCAGGAGTGGGAGAGGGAGAAGCAGGCTTCCCGCCGAGCAGGGAGCCCTATGTGGGGCTCGATCCCAGGACCCCGGGATCATGACCTGAGCCGAAGGCAGACGCTCAATGACTGAGCCACCCAGTAGCCCCAGTAGTTGTCTTCACATTCATAAAGACAGAGTTGCCTTGGGGTGCCTGGGTTTCTCAGTCGGTTGAGCGTCCGCCTCTTGGTTTTGGCTCAGGTCATGATCTCAGGGTCTTGGGATGGAGCCCTGCGTCAGGCTCCATGCTCAACGGGGAGTCTATTTGAGGATTCTCTCCCTCTTCCTCTTACCCCCGCCTAAAATAAAATAAATAAATCTTAAAAAAAAAAAAA
>NW_028048003.1:0-420 GCF_054177405.1 Leptonychotes weddellii
TCTCCATCACTCCAGAACACACGCATGTCACGCAGCCCTCCCGTCCAGCTGAACCACGGTGGCCCGTACTGGCTGTCGGGGCCCGTTGGGAACACTGAGGCTCTCGGTGCCAAGAACCAGTGGCTTTATCCCAGAGGGAGGATCCAGGGGAAAACCAATCCTCGGGCGGGCGGGCAGGACGCTGTGACTCTGGATGTGTAGGGTCGACGGCCGCGGGCCCAGCTGGAAGTCCTGTGTGTTCCCTCTCCCGCGGCCCTAGCCCTGCCAGGCACTAAACCCTGGAGCCCAGCCCAGCATCCACACCTGCGCACGTGGGCAGCAGTGTGCTAGCAAACTTCTGGCATTCGGGGAACACCCGAGACCAGGACGCTGACAACACGGATCTTGTTATTCAGCTTATGTTATGTTGCTGTCCTGCCG
>NW_028048004.1:0-420 GCF_054177405.1 Leptonychotes weddellii
GGGTGTTATGCACAAACAATGAATCATGGAACACTTCATCTAAAACTAATGATGTAATGTATGGGGATTAACATAAGAATAAAAAAATTAAAAAAATAAAAATAAATAAATAATTAATGTCCTAGAATGGAGGATAATTTAGAATGGAATGAAAAAGATAATAGACAAACTGTAATGTTCCAACATATTCCTCTCTTCTGAATTCATATCAGTGTGCTACTTATGCAAGTTATTACTTCAGTCATTCCATATATATACTTTGCATTTTTTTCATCTTGCTTTCACATCAGTTGTGTATTCACTCCCCGTTCCTAAACTCGTGAATGCTGCAGATAGTTGATGCATGCTGTAAAGATTTAATGACAATGAAGTGAGATAATTATTGTGTACATTGTTTACTTTATGGCATGTAAGAGTGAA
>NW_028048005.1:0-420 GCF_054177405.1 Leptonychotes weddellii
AAAAGAAGACCTCTGGGGAACTGGCCAGACTCTGTCTCCTGATCTGGGTGCTGATGACACCGGTATGTTTGGTTTGTGAGAATTCAGTGAGCTATACACTTAAATATTTATAAATCAATCATGAAAATCAATGGAACAGAATAAAAAGTCCAAATATAGACCCATAGGTATGCGATCAGTTGATCTGCATCAAAGGTGCCAAGATAATTCAACAAAGGGGGAAAAAAAAAAAAGGATGGTCTTTTCCCACCTGGAAAATGGGATATCCAGTTGGAATAATGGGATATCCTTAGGGTAAAAATAAACAAGCTTCAACTCTTGTCTCACATTATACACAAAAACTGACTTGAAATGGAGCACAGACTTAAATATGAGGTACCATAAAAAAATAAAAGGCATTGTCCCCCAGTCGGGAAAAAA
>NW_028048006.1:0-9205 GCF_054177405.1 Leptonychotes weddellii
TGTAAGTCTGTTGAATCACAGATCTGTACCTCTGAAACAAATAATGCAATATATGTTAAGAAAAAAAAAGAAGATGATAGCAGGAGGGGAAGAATGAAGGGAGGGAAATCAGAGGGGGAGATGAACCATGAGAGACGATGGACTCTGAAAAACAAGCTGAGGGTTCTAGAGGGGAGGAGGTTAGGAGGATGGATTAGCCTGGTGATGGGTATTAAAGAGGGCACGTTCTGCATGGAGCACTGGGTGTTATGCATAAACAATGAATCATGGAACACTACATCAAAAACTAATGATGTAATGTATGGTGATTAACATAACAATAAAAAATTTTAAAAAAAAGAACTTATGAGTTATTTTTCTCCTTTGTTTCAAGTAACAGAATTATTAAGAGGCATTTTACTGTTTATTTCTAAACCTCTATCTAAGTTTTCAGTATCTTTGTGGATGTTTAAAAAGATTTTATTTTAAAATAATCTCTATACCCAACATGGCACTTGAACTCACTACCCCAAGATCAAGAGTCGCATGCTCTACTGACTGAGCCAGCCAGTGCCCCAATATTTTTGTGGTTTTATGATTCAGTAATGACCTCCTCCTCCTTCTGAATCCCTTTTTGTACCACAGCAAAAATTTTAGGTAATCTTTATATAAGTACCTCACCATGCCAGAGCTGAGTAAGTATCTTTCAAAAAGTTCCTTCTGCCATGGAGAGCCTCCAGCTCCACATCCAGGCTATACGGCCTTAGACTTGTTCAGATACTTTTATACTGAATGGTTTTAGGACATGACAAACCATTTGCAGCCTTATGAATAAATGAGCAAATGTTCAAATTATTTGATTCTGAAATTACTGATGCTGACATATGTAACAGACATGTATAGTTGTATGGCTATATGTGTGGTTTCAGAGAGCCTATTTATTTTCCTATATCTATCTACTTCCCCCCCTTCATGGCTACAAGTACAACCCAGTTTTGCCATTTGCTTCACCTCCCCTCTCTCTTTACTGACCCTTTTTCCTTTCTCTTGTATTATCCTCAGCAGATGCAAACAAACATCCATGTACACGAGAGCCAAAACTGATATGGTTGGGGACTGAAAGTATAAGAGCAAGAGTTCAGGGAAAGGTGTGGTCAGTAAGAATGGGGTGATGGGGGCAAAGTCAACAGTGGAGATGAGTCTTGGAAAAGAAGTAGAATTTCAAAGGCTAGAGAGAAGGTACCATTTCAGGAAGAAGAAATAACTTGAACCAAGGCTTTAAGAATGAAGCAATAAAAAGTAAACAAGATGGATTAGAGATGCTGAATTGGCAAGTAGACTGATTTGGCTGGAACAGACCCCAAAACCTGGTGAACAGTGAGATTTATAAAATGGAAAAGCATCAGCACCCATGACCACCACCAGCACCACTACACATCATCGTCATCATCATCATTCTTCTTAATCACTACTGCAACTGATTAAATGTTCTTAATATATTAGGCACTGTACTCAAATTGATTTCCACATGGCTAGAGATAGTCTCTTAATCTCCCCTCATCTCTCTCTCCCTCTCTGTCTCTCATTTAATCCCTACAATAACCCTATGAGGTAGGTACTATGATTTTCTCATTTTACACAAGAGGAAATGGAAGATCAGAGAGATTAAATGACTATCTCAAAGTCACATAGGAATAAGTGGGGGAGCTGGGGTTCAGGGGGTCACCCCCTGTACAGTATTGTAAATCTCAACTACTTCATCTGCCTAACACAGAGGGGGCTTGTGAGGAGGATCTGCCATGAGTCCCACATTTTAATCTTTTTTTCTTCTAGCCATTTATTGGTACCCTCATATGAGTCCATAATTTTATATTGTCTTTAATCAAGTGTGGGTCCCTCAATAATTTATTTTAAAAAACTCATTCTGTTCTCTGTTATCTCTCCACCAGTGCCTTCTTTATTTTTAGAAATTTTTTATTTTTATATTTATTGAGACTGCCTCCACCCTCTCTTCTCTTGGTAAACTTTACCATCTCTGGGGCAGTTCTTCACCATTATTTGACAATTTCTTTATCTTAGGACTCTAATGATGTCTATGAAGACTTTCCTACCTTTATTATTATTATTGAGATATACTTCATGTATGATGAAATTCACCATTTTAAAGTGTCCAATAAGTGGTTTTTAGTATGTCCATATAGTGGTGCAGCTACCACCACTATGTAATTCCAGAACATTTTCAACACCCAAAAGAAAACTCTGTACCCATTAGCCATGGGCTTTTCTTTCAATGTGGGCTTCATGAAGCCATGGGCTTCATCTTTCAACCGACATCACACTCTGGCAACTTTAAAATGCAGCAGGATTTGCTCCCCCTTAATCATGATTTTAATTGTTTAGACACCTTTGCCCAGAAAGAAATGTGCCCATCCTTCATTGACCTCTTCCACACTTTTGTTATCGAGAAAGTAATTTTGCATTGAAAACTCAGCTTGAGAGACATATAATCCAAAGTATTTATTTTGTTTTCAACAATCTAATTCAATATTCTTAACACCTAACTTCCTCTTCTATTCTTCTTGTATACCAAATTTTGCCCTAACAAGTTTGTTAATTTGATTTTGTATTCGACCCATTCCATTTCCCACAGAATGAGGGGGTGCTCTTGGTGAAGTAGTCTTGATAGAAAAATTTCCTAATAACAAATTCTCATATTTTCCTGGGTGTATATGTATCCATGGGAAATTGTGAACTTTAAACAGAGGATGTGAGATATGAAGTAGTGGCAGATGAAGTACAGAAAGGAGAATGGAAAGTCAGTTGTGCATGGGTTTGCATGTCTACTTTCTCCTGGATGGACCGAACAGATGTCAGAAATTTTCGAGTAGGATATGGTAATATGATTCAATTTATTATTTTAGAAAGGTAATTAATGGAAGTACTGAGGGTTGTTGAAGATGGAAGAGTCAGGAGACATATCTACCAGTTGGGAGGTTCTAATAATAAGAAGGAGATGTCAACACTAAGAAATTGTTGTGTATCCATGTGTTTTGTGTATATGTTTTATTATCACCACATACCCTGCACCTAGAAAATGAGTCAAGACCATTGCATTTCTGGCCAAACACAGAGTGCATCAGTAGTCACAAAGTGCAATTATAAAAACATAATGTGAGATGTACTCTGGTTTCGAAATCACGTTTATGTTATCACATAAGCTAGAATTTACTCTGAAAGGAAAAGCTTCATCCTCATTGAAAATCTTTGGTTGGAAGTAGAGTGAGTTTCTTACTTGCCTTTTTTTTTACCATTTTTTTTTCTCATCTGACAATCACTTTTCAAGTAACAAAACATTTTTCTTGGCCATATACATTTTTATATCAAGCTTCTGAGGCTTTAGGTTACACAGAACTTGTCTTCGGAATGTCAAAGGAAGCATTCTCTTCCTGCAGAGAAGCAAAATTTCATCACTCTGTGCTGAGCCTACAGAGGATTTTTGAGCTAGGCAGTTTGACTTCCAGCCTCTGAATACAATAACTTCTGTATTTTAAGCGGTCTTTGAGTACCTTAGTCAGTATGAATCCAACATTTGACACAAGGATACATGCATGAGTGTCCCTGTTAATGTTCTTTGATGATGACAGAGTTTCCATCATATACAGCACATCTAATTCCTTTCATAAGCCTAACTAAACCAGACGACCTCCATGATTTTAGAGGGAGTGCTGATCTCCAGCTTCTAATTTTATTCCACTTTTGAAAAAAAAAAAAAAAACAACACAAAAAACCTGGGAATATATTGTCATGATTAAATATTATTATTGGGATTCAGGTAATGTCTTCTCTACAAGAGGTGGTTTCATGTAGAGGGAAAAAACTGGTCTTGGTTTTAGAAGACTTACATTCACTTCTGGCTCTTCCACTTACTACTTGCTGGTAAACTTGGTGTTACTGGCTCCTTCTCTCCCACCCATCCCAGCAAATTCATGTGTTGAAATCCTAATGCCATCACCTAATGTGATGGTATTAGGAGGTGGGGTCTTTGGGGGGTGATTATGTCATGAGGGTGGAGCCCTCATGAATGAGATTAATGTTTTTATAAAAGAGGCTCAGGAGAGCCCCCTAGCCCCTTCCGCCATGCGAGGATCACACGAGAAGTCTGCAGCCTGGAAGCAGGTCCTCACCCGAGCACGCAGGCACCCTGATCTCAGACTTCCAGCCTCTACAACTGTGAGAAACTTCTGTTGTTTATAAGGCACTCATCTATGATGTTTTGTTATATAGCAGCCTGAATGGACTAAGCTACTTGGACAAGCCATTTAATCTCTCATTTTCAGGAGAAGAATGCTTGCTTACACATCTCCCAGGATTATGAGTCTCAGCAGAGATAATGTGTGTAAACACACATTCAAACTAGTAGAAGTTCTACTCAAGTATAATTCAACAAATTCCACAGCCCGTTTACCTTGGTGAATAAACACTTTCATTTTAGCCCTGGTAAAGTTTCCTAGTGAGACACTTGAATCTTACAAATGCTTGAGGACGGACAGGTCATGCCATAATGTATTAAATACCCAAGTAGAAGAACAGTACGTGGCATTGTTCCACTTGTGCATATCACGCTGAAGGGGAGATGGTGGGGGCAGAGTTAGTTTCTCGGTTTTGCACTTTCTTATCAATCTCCTTTACCAGTGCATTTGTTTTCTATTGTTGCATAACCAAAGGACCACAAGCTCAGCAGCTTAAAACAACATACACTTATTACATGGTTTCTGTGGGGCAGGAATCAGGGCAATCTAGCTGGATACTTGGTTCAGGGTCACAAGGTTGTAATCCAGGTGTTGCTCTGACTGTGTCCTCAACTAGGCTCAACTAGGGAGGAATCTGCTTTCAGGCTCATTCCCAGTGTTGGCACATTTCATTTCCTGTGGCTCTATGACAGAGCCGTAGCTTTGTTGGTGGCTGTTGGCTGGAGGCTGCTCTTTGGTTTTAGAAGCATGCAGTTCCTAGAGCCCAGCCACAATTTCTTGCCAATGAGGCTTCTCCAACATGGCCATTTACTTCATTAAGTCTTCAAGGAGAGGCTTTAGTTTCAATCTGCGAAGATGTAGTTTTGTATAAAGTAGTGAGATCATGGACATGACATCCTATCAGTTTTGCCATATAATACAACCCAATCCTGAGAGTGACATCCCATGGTCCTTGTTGCATTTGTTAGAGGCAAGTCACAAGTTTTGCCTGCACTCAAAGGAAGAGGATTATACTAGGGCATGGACACCGAGGGGCAGGGGTCAGATGGCTACCCTACAGTTTGTCCATCACAAGCTGCATTTAGATATTTTTTCAGAGCAGCAAGGAGTTGGCATGAGTTGAAGGGAAGGGTATACGGTGATTGGAAACAATCAGAGAATTTCCCCTTTTCCCAGTTTTTATATTCCAAGACCACAGCTAGTGTTTATCTAGTAACCTTATCCATTACCCAAACTGCGGATATCAGAGATCTATACTGAGCTAAGACACTGAATTTTATGGTAATGATCTTGTGCCAGCCACTCAGTAGCAGGAAAAATGACTTTGGGGGTGTGTCTGAACTCAAGAAAGACCCTAAAGGATTGACTAAAAAGGGGATTATTATTAGGATCTACCTGGAATCATAAGAGGTAGCTTCTCTGCTGACTCAGACTTTATTTTGCTCATTGCTTTATTTAGTTTATTACTCTCCCTAAAGTCTTAGCTATATCTCTTAACCTCCTTACTTCAACCTCTTTTGACAACTGGCAAAGTCTTTTAATGAATTTTGTTCAATTTCCTGAGATAGTCTACTATCCAGCTTTTCTTTTCTTTTCTTCCTTTTTTCTTTTTTGGTAACAAGACAGTATAGATCACAAGGGGGTGGTCACCCTTTGGACTTTCTTCCCATGGGTCTATTTACACCCTGTTTTTATTAGCTAAATCTTGAGGTGAGGTCAAAATGTTGAAGTATATGGTTCAAAGTTTGCTCAAGTTACTGCAGCTTCCCTCATCACGGACTGTGGCTAGGGAAGCCTTTGTGATAACTCAAGAGTGGGCATTTTCAATCAAGGAGAAAACTTACCACCCTATCCATTGTTAAAGGCATGATGGTCCAAGGCTATGCAGTAAAATAGCATTGTAGTGAGAATTTTCAAGATGAAGAGAGTACAAAATACAACGTCTGTCTCTAAAAACTATTTAATTTAAAATGCAATACAACAAATGAGTAGTTAATCCTGAGAAGCTGTATTAATGGCTTGGAAGATCAGGTTGAAAAAAAATCTTGCAAAGAACACCAAAATACAAAAATAAAACCAACCCCCCCCCCCGCAACAAAAAACACACAAGTGAGAAGATAAGCTTACAGGACAGATACAACATATCTAATATGCAAATAATAAAAATTCTGGAAGGATAAAATAGATCAGATATAATAAGAGTAATGATTAATGGGATAATAGAAAATTCAACTTTGGACATTATGATTAACTTGATTAGATGCACTGAGGGACATTCCCCCCCCCCCCAACAGAGATACATACAGTACACACATTTCACAAAGGACAAAAACATAAATAGAAACAATTTTTTGAGGTATTGGTTATGTCACAGAGGTAAGGGAGCCATAAAATAAAGACTAAATTGGTTCCCAAATGCTAGAAGGCTGGGACCAAAGCATTGAATATCTGGAAGACTGTGGTTGCTTGAATACAGTTGCTCAAAGTAGCACTCAAGTACAATGCATGACATTCAGCAGAAACAACAGATTTAGATCCCCAAGTGTTACAAATTTTGGAACTGTCAAATAAATACCTTAAGTGTTAAAAAAAAAATTAAACATGCTATTATGAAAAGGAAAAGGATGCAACAAGAGACCACTGGGAAGAGTGCCATATGTTTTTAAACAGTGCACAATTATAAATCACAAATAGAAATGAAGATTTGAAGAAAAGAAAGGAATTTTAAAATTACAAAAATAATTTTTTAAAAGGTTTTTTAAGTAAGCTCTATGCCCAACATGGGGCTTGAACTCATGACCCCAAGATCAAGAGTCATATGTCCCACTAACTGAGCCAGCTAGGAGCCCCCAAAAAAGGAATTTTTAGAAATGAAAAAAAAAAGTTGAAATAAATAAATCATTTTTTAAAGATTTATTTATTTATTTTGGAGAGAGAGAGTGGGCAGAGGGAGATGGAGAGAGAGAGAATCTCAAGCAGACTCTCCACTGAGCATGGAGCCTGACACAGGGCTCGATCTCAGGACCCATGACCTGAGCTGAAACCAAGAGTCAGGTGCTTAACTGACTAAGCCACCCAGGCACCCTGAAATAAATAATTGAAAGTTGGGTTACATAAAAGATAAGAAATAACTGAAAAAGGAACGTGTAAAGTGAAAAATATTTCCAAAGAAACTGCATAGGTTGCAACACAGAGAAACAGAGAGAAGGAAAATATGCAACAGATGTTCAGGAATACGAATGACAGAATAAGAAAAAACTAGCATACATCTTATTGGGTACCCAAAGGAAAAGTTTAGAAAATTAGGGATAGTCATTGTTTGAAGAGTGAATAGCTATGATTTTTTTTTTTAGAAATGATAAAATAAACCCAGAATCCAGCAAACACAAATAGTTCCCACTAATGGATAAATTAAAAGAAAAGAATGTCTATACATACCAGGGTGAAACAAAAACAGCAACAACAAAAACAGACAAAAGCCAGAAAGAAAGTTCACCTGAATACAAGGGAGCAGCAGTAGGATTGACAGCCACCTTCTCAACAGCAGCTATTGAAGCTAGAAGACAATGGGATAACATTTTTTAAGCGATGAGGAAAAAAATAACTATGAACCCAGACTTGGTTGCCAAGAAAATTTACCTTCAAGAATGAGGGTGGATATAAAACTATTTATGGAAAAAAACAGAATTTACAACAGAACTTAAAACAAAGAAGGTATAGAGGATCTACTTCAAGAGAAGGAAAATGATGGCAGAAATACATTCCAAAATGCACCAAGAAACAATAATGAGATAAAACAGGAAATATATAAACCAAGTACTTATGTTTAGAGAAATAATATTTATAGGACTTTAAAAAAGAAGAGAATTAAACTATGAGACAAGAGGGGGTGGAGCAAGATGGGGGAGGAGTAGGAGACCTGGATTTCATCCCGTCTCTGGAATTCAGCTGGATAGGGATCAAACCATTCTGAACACCTACAAACTCAACAGGAGATCGAAATAGCAACAACTCTCTGAACAGAAAAGCAACCACTTTCTGGAAGGTGGGACGTGCGGAGAAGTGAATCTGAGGCAATATTCAGGAGGATAGATGGCGGGGGAGGGGCCTCCGTCGGCCGCTTCTAGCGAGTGATAGAGCCGTGGAGCACAAAATCGGAACTTTTAGAGTCTGCTCCGCTGAGGGACATCGCTCCAGTGGTTAAGCAGGGGGGTGGAGGGGGGTGGGTGGAACCCTCGCAGGACAGTGTGGTCTCAGGACCCTCGGGGTCACAGAAAGACCAGGGGTGCCTGAGTGCGGCAGAGCTCCCAGGTATCAGAGTGGGGAAGCCGGCGGCAGAGACGGAGCCGAAGCATGGGCTCTCAGCTCGGGGTTGCCATAAACCGTGATCCACGGCACAGTCGGGCCAATGCTCCTCCAGCAGGGACCCAACAAGCGGCAGATCCGGGGAGACTCACCTTCTTCCCCTGGGGAGGCATGGCGCGGGAGCTCACCGCAGGGATCTGCTGGGTTTGGAGACTCCACACAGGGTCGGGTGCCAGAGATAGAAACGCGCGGTCACAGGCTGGGTGAACACGGAGTGTGGCTGGAGACCAGGGAGATGGGAGTGACTGACAGCTTTTCTTTGGGGGCTCACTGAGGAGCGGGGCCCCGAGTTTTCGGCTCCTCCGAGGCGGAGACTGGGAGACTGCCATTTTCACTCTCCGCCTCCAAAGCTGTATGGAAAGCTTGCAGGGAACAAAAGCTCCCGAGAGCACACCCGAGCAGATTACTTAGCCCGGACCAGGCAAGGGCGGGGCAATTCCGCCTCCGGCAAAGACATTTGGGAACCACGGCAACAGGCCCCTCCCCCAGAAGATCAGCGAGAATAGCCAGCCAAGACCAAGTTTACCCATCAATGAGAACGGCAGAACTCTGGCGCTAGGGGAATACTGCACATAGAATCCATGGCTTTTTTACCATTATTCTGTAGTCTT
>NW_028048007.1:0-420 GCF_054177405.1 Leptonychotes weddellii
TGGGTGGCTCAGTTGGTTAAGCGACTGCCTTCGGCTCAGGTCATGATCCTGGAGTCCCGGGATCGAGTCCCGCATCGGGCTCCCTGCTCGGCAGGGAGTCTGCTTCTCCCTCTGACCCTCTTCCCTCTCATGCTCTCTGTCTCTCATTCTCTCTGTCTCAAATAAATAAATAAAAAATCTTTAAAAAAAAAAAAAAAGAAAATATTAAAAAAAAAAAAGAGTGGCTCACTGTGTCAGAATTATTTATGCAAATAATATGATTTATGCTGACAACCTGCGTTCCTTCTGTGGGTCTGGGATTTGGGTAGCACCAAGTAGAAGATGCTTACGTGACCAGCACCATACAAAAACCCTGATGAGTCCCTCGTGAATTTCCCTGGCAGATGACATTTCAGACATGTTGTCACATGCTGCTGGAGG
>NW_028048008.1:0-419 GCF_054177405.1 Leptonychotes weddellii
GGGCGCCTGGGTGGCTCAGTTGGTTAAGCGACTGCCTTCGGCTCAGGTCATGATCCCAGGGTCCTGGGATCGAGTCCCACATCGGGCTCCCTGCTCTGCGGGGAGCCTGCTTCTCCCTCTCCCCCTCCCCCTGCTGGTGTTCCCTCTCTCGCTGTGTCTCTCTCTGTCAAATAAATAAATAAAATCTTTAAAAAAAAAATAAATAAATAAATAAATAAATAAAACTGTATAGGACAATTGCTTCATTTCTTTTTTTTTTAAAGATCTTGAGTAAGTAGAGACCCTGGAAGTCTCTGATGGCTATAGTTCAGAAATTACATTGTAAAAGGACCCTATTCAGGATAATTCTACAAACACCTTCTGAGCAGCTACTGCTGGAAGATGCTGTCCTGTTGTATTGCTTGCTTATTTCAACTCTC
>NW_028048009.1:0-419 GCF_054177405.1 Leptonychotes weddellii
TTTGAGCAAATCATAGATGAGAGTTTCCCTAATCTGGAAGGAAACAAGCATTCGTGTCCAAGAGGCAGAGAGGACCCCTCCCAAGATCAATGAGAACAGAACCAACTGCCCAACATATACTTGTACAATTTGCAAATCTTAGATCCAAGGAAACAATCTTGAAAGCGGCTAGGGGAAAGAGATTTCTTACGTACAGAGGAAGGGACATCAGTGTAACGTCAGAGTAACGTCAGACCTGTCCACAGAGACCTGGCAAGCCAGAAAGGGCTGGCAAGACATATTCAGGGTACTAATCAAGAAGAACATGCAGCCAAGGATACTTTCTCCAGCAGGCTGTCATTCAGAATGGCTGGAGAGACAAGGAGCTTCCAAGACCGGCAGAAACTGAAAGAATATATGACCACCAAGCGGGCCCTGCA
>NW_028048010.1:0-419 GCF_054177405.1 Leptonychotes weddellii
CCTGGGTGGCTCAGTCATTAAGCGTCTGCCTTCGGCTCAGGTCATGGTCCCGGGGTCCTGGGATGGAGCCCCACATCGGGCTCCCTGCTCGGCGGGAAGCCTGCTTCTCCCTCTCCCACTCCCCCTGCCTGTGTTCCCTCTCTCGCTATCTCTCTCTCTCTGTCAAAAAATAAATAAAATCTTAAAAAAAAAAATCAATCAACCAATCGACCAATTATGGCCAGCATATATGTTTAAGAAAATCAAAGATAAATTTAAGCAGGCCAGATGATAAAGTATAGCAATCAGTTACACATAGATATTTTTTATATGTTTTATAATATACACAAAGAAAGACAATAGAAAATTTAGATGTCTCCCCAGAAATACATGTGGAAGATTATATGTGCCTGTGTGCTTGTTTTATTTTTGTTTCCATA
>NW_028048011.1:0-419 GCF_054177405.1 Leptonychotes weddellii
AATCTCAATATTGATATTCAACATCCTAATCTTGAAGTTTCTTGACTTCCTCAACCACTCCAACAGCCCATACCCAAAACCTCATTCAGGAACATGTTATCTCTTTGAGCTCCTCTCTGTGTTGTTTTTTTTTTATAAAGATATCTCTTAGAATTCAGTGTATACATAATTTTTAAAAAAGACTGTCTCTTTTTTTTTTTAAAGATTTTATTTATTTATTTGAGAGAGAGAGAACACATGAGAGGGGATAGGGTCAGAGGACGAAGCAGACTCCCTGCCGAGCAGGGAGCCCGATGCGGGACTCGATCCAGGGACTCCAGGATCATGACCTGAGCCGAAGGCAGTCGCTTAACCAACTGAGCCACCCAGGCGCCCCAAGACTGTCTCTTAATTAGCAAATTAATCCATTTACAATGCTC
>NW_028048012.1:0-419 GCF_054177405.1 Leptonychotes weddellii
GGCGCCTGGGTGGCTCAGTTGGTTAAGCGACTGCCTTCCGCTCGGGTCATGATCCTGGAGTCTCGGGATCGAGTCCCGCATTGGGCTACCTGCTCAGCGGGGAGTCTGCTTCTCCCTCTCCCGCTCCCTCCTCTTGTGCTCTTTCTCTCTCTCACTCTCAAATAAATAAATAAAATCTGTAAAAAAAAAATAAAAATTTTAAAAATTTTAAAAATTAAAATAAAATAAAATAAATAAAAATATTTAGGGGCCTTTGTCAGTAGCACGAGCCAAAACAAGGTTCAGAACGTCCAATATCGGGATGTCTCCACCTCATTGTGTAACACACAGCCAGTAAACCTACCATTTGATTTGAAGAAAAACAAAATAATAAATAAATAAAATAAATAAAAATATTTAAGGGGTGCCTGGGTGGCTCA
>NW_028048013.1:0-419 GCF_054177405.1 Leptonychotes weddellii
AGTGTTTTGGAACCTGACTTACAGTTATACTCCATCAGGAAATATATATTTCCTTTTAAGGAAGACATCAGTTTATAAATTCCAGTTGTATTTAGCCCAAGATCTGAAGGTGGCAGCACTGTCTTGGTGCACTTAATTAAATGGGGTTGAAGATAAGGGGTAAGACAATTGTTAAGAGAGCATGAGCAGAAGCACCAGAAAAATAACTGCACTATGGAAAACTGGATGGAGTAACCCTAATCTTCAGATGATAGCTCACGGGTGGTGAAACAATTTTCTAGTTAACGGGAAGAGTGTCAAAGACAGTACATCTAATATATTAGAGCAAAAGGCAGGTCTACGCAGAGCTACCTTATTTAACCATCATTAAGAGGTATAAAATAACATGGTAACTATGTACACATGCTATAACACAATAA
>NW_028048014.1:0-419 GCF_054177405.1 Leptonychotes weddellii
CGAGGAGAAGCCAGGACGTGCATTCAGGAGAGTCAGGGACGCCGCTCTGTGGGGTGAGGCAGGAGGGGACAGGGGTGTCTGCACACAAGGGGCAGGGAACGCGGCAAGATGACGGGGAAATGGGGCCGCGGGGCCCTCGGCTGAGCCCGGGATGAGAGGTGCGGGCATGGAGGGATGCGCTGCTGGACAGGCGGGTCCCGGCGACAGACAGCCCGGGGAACAGCTCAGAGCCTCACCGCAGCGTGGGTATGTCTGTGCTGGGCGACACCACAGGGTGCTGGGATCGAGGCACACAGCGGCCCGTCCTCCCGTGTGAAAGGGGACACCGGGCTGGCAAAGCGAAACGCGTCCAACCGGCCACGAGCGTGTGGCTGTTTGCACGTCCTCCTGGAGACCCAATGGAGCCAGAGGAAGACAAG
>NW_028048015.1:0-419 GCF_054177405.1 Leptonychotes weddellii
TGAAGGCAAAAGTGGCTCACCACAGCAGCAGGGCACACTCAACATACAGGAAACAGCATGAAGTGCCTGGTTCTGGTGAATAGGGGATATTGCACTGCAGGAAACTACATGACCCTTTCCTCATAAGGCCACTACCTTCGAGAGCCAGAGACACAGCTGACTTTCCTAATTCATAGAAACAGACACAGAGAGTTAGATGAAATGAGGAGACAGAGGAATATTTTCCAAATGAAAGAAAAGGACAAAATCACAGAAGGAAACCTTAATGAAACAGAGATAAGTAATATGCCTGATGGAGAATTTAAAGTAATGGTTATAAGGATATTCAGTGGATTTGAGAAAATAATGGAAGACCTCGGGGGGGCGGAGCAAGATGGCGGAGGAGTAGGAGACCTGGATTTCGTCTCCTCTCAGGAATT
>NW_028048016.1:0-419 GCF_054177405.1 Leptonychotes weddellii
ATGAGACAGAAGAATGAATCAGTGATTTTGATATAAAATGATGGAAAATTAGAAAGCTGAAAAGGAGAAAGAAAGCTATTAGATCATAAAGGAAGATTTCAAGACCTCTGCAATTCCATAAAGTGAAATGATATTTATATTATAGGGGTCCCAGGTGGTGAGGATCAGGAGAAAGGGGCAGAAGGATTATTTGAACAAAGTATAGTGAGAACTTCCTTAATTTGTAGAAGAAGATGGGCATTCAAGCGCAGAAGGCACAGAGAACCCACACTCCAAATCAATAAAAATAGGTCAAAACCTCGACATATAATACTGAAGCTTGCAAATGTCAAAGATAGGGGCGCCTGGGTGACTAAGTCATTAGGCGTCTGCCTTCGGCTCAGGTCATGATCCCAGGATTCTGGGATCGAGTCCCACAT
>NW_028048017.1:0-9204 GCF_054177405.1 Leptonychotes weddellii
CTTGTTTTTTTATCCAATCTGATACCCTGTGTCTTTTGATTGGGGCATTTAGCCCATTTACATTCAGGGTAACTATTGAATGATACGAATTTAGTGCCATTGTATTGCATGTAAGGTGACTGTTACTGTATATTGTCTGTGTTCCTTTCTGGTCTATGTTACTTTCAGACTCTCTCTTTGCTTAGAGGACCCCTTTCAAGATTTCTTGTAGGGCTGGTTTTGTGTTTGCAAATTCCTTTAGTTTTTGTTTGTCCTGGAAGCTTTTTATCTCTCCTTCAATTTTCAGTGACAGCCTAGCTGGATATAGTATTCTTGGCTGCATATTTTTCTCATTTAGTGCTCTGAATATATCCTGCCAGTCCTTTCTGGCCTGCCAGGTCTCTGTGGATAGGTCTGTTGCCAATCTAATGTTTCTACCATTGTAGGTTACAGATCTCTTCTCTGGAGCTGCTTTCAGGACTTTCATTGTCTCTGAGACTCGTAAGTTTTACTTTAGATGTTGGGGTGTTGACCTATTTTTATTGATTTTGAGGGGGGTTCTCTGTGCCTCCTGAATTTTGATACCTGTTTCCTTCCCCAACTTAGGGAAGTTCTCTGCTATAATTTTTTCCAATATATCTTCTGCCTTCTCTCTCTTTCTTCTTCTTCTGGGATCCCAATTATTCTAATATTGTTTCATCTTATGGTATCACTTATCTCTCGAATTCTGCCCTTGTGATCCAGTAGTTGTTTATCTCTCTTTTTCTCATCAGCTGAGTGTTTTCTGTTTCCTGCTGAGAACTATACTCTGGGAACTGATGAAGGCGGGTTAGAATACCCTTTTGTAGGGACAGAAGTAGTCACCCTCATTAAAAAAGAAGCTTCCTGACAGATGACATTAACCATCCAAGTTTTTTTCCTTTGGAAGTCTTTACAAAATAAGAGGAATCTTCTCTCTGGAATGGTTTATGTCTGTTTAATAGATGAGATTAAAATATGAATAACTGTCATATGTATGCATACCCAAATAGTTGTTCAACAGTTCCACTCAGCCATTTCAGTGCTATTGTGTAGTTTAAAAATATATAAAAATGTCTTTTTTTTTTTTAAAGTGTCTCCTCCCTCCCCCCCTTTTTAAAAATCTGAGTCATCTTAAAGAAGAGTCTTGTATTGTGGAGAAAGGGGAACCCTCTGACACTGTTGGTGGGGATGCAAGTTGGTACAGCCACTTTGGAAAACAGTGTGGAGGTGCCTCAAAAAGTTAAAAATAGAGCTACCCTATGACCCAGCAATTGCACTACTGGGTATTTACCCCAAAGACACAGATATAGTGAAAAGGAGGGCCATATGCACCCCAATGTTCATAGCAGCAATGTCCGTGATAGTCAAACTATGGAAGAAGCCAAGATGCCCTTCAACAGATGAAGGGATAAAGAAGATGTGGTCCATATATACAATGGAATATTACTCAGCCATCAGAACGGATAAATACCTACCATTTGCATCGACTAGAGGATATTATGCTAAGTGAAATAAGTCAAGCAGAGAAAGACAATTATCACATGGTTTTACTTATTTGTGGAACATAAGGAATAGCATGGAGGACATTAGGAGAAGGAAGGGAAAAATGAAGGGGGGGAATCAGAGAGGGGGACAAACTGTGAGAGACTATGGACTCTGAGAAACAATCTGAGGTTTTTAGAGGGGAGGAAGGTTGGCGGATGGGTCAGCCCGGTGATGGGTATTAAGGAGGGCACGTATTGCATGGAGCACTGGGTGTTATACGCAAACAATGAATCATGGAGCACTACATCAAAAACTAATGATGTACTGTACGGTGACTAGCATAACATAATAAAAAAAAAAAGGAAGAATCTTGTAGAGGTATTTCCTTAGGTTTTGTTTATGATTATCTAAACTTAGCAGTTGAAAATAGAAGAAATGTAAAATTTATTTCAGCTGGGTTTTGGGGACTTTCTTCTGCAGATGTTTTTATTCCTTTGGAAAATAGAAGCCAAGGCCATATGGATGTCCAATGTTCAAATAGTGAGTATGTTTTTGTCCAAGGTGTATTATAAATAAAAAGATAATTTCATTCTTATCACATAATCCAGAGAAGAATGGTACTGATGTATTAAACTGGTAATTGAACCAATAGAATTCTTCTCTCATATTTCTGCCTCTGTCTTAGGACAAAATATGCAATAAAAGATAATCCCTCTTCTCCTCATGAAACAGTCTTGAAAATCATCACCCTTTTCCCCTCTCTGGCCCAGTCTTAAGTTACGTGATGAGCAATAAAATGCTCAACACTTTTATCACAGTCTGAGGTTACTGTGGTGAGCCTTATATCTGTTCTATTAAGATGACTTTTTCAGACTTTTCTGATTCTCCTAAGGATGGGAAAGATGGGAACTAGTGCAGTAAGCTGTGGTCTTTCATATACCACATCTAAAGGAACAAATGCCAAGCACGTAAGCATTTGCTACCTTTTGGTCAGTAGTTTTTGGCTTTCTTCCAGTTTTACTTTTGCCTACTCTTACTGAACTGAGCCTGGCGGGAGTATAGGGGAAGAGACATGGAAGTTTACCAGAGGAAGAGGAATCAGGGAGGGTCTGAAGGGGTGTGTGGAGAAGGGAGGGAAAGGAGCAACTTTGTCTGGAATTGAGCATTATGCATTAGTTAGTTTATCTCAACCAACCAGTGTCTGATTAAACATGGTTACCAACCTCCAATATCTGTGATTCTTGGCTGGGTTTTACCTTTCGGGCCAGTATACCCTAAATATACAGGGAATAGTAGAATAGAAACCTTGAGGAACTCCATCAATGTATTTGTATTATTTCAGTCTTGTAAAATACACCATTCCCATGATTATAGAAGTCGTTGGCAGCTATTTCCTGGTTTGGTGTTCCATGAAGCATAAACCCAAGGACCTTTAGATTAGCTCATGAATAGGTGATATTTCTGGATGTAAATCTATCTTTGTGTCTTACAATCTAGTATCTAAGGTGTCTAAGGTGGCTTCATTTGGGGTTCCTGTCTCGGGGCTACTGTCCAAGATCAACATTATCTTCTATCTTTGAATGATGACTAATTCTCCCTACCCGTGAATGGTAGACTATGATTTTGATCTGTCATGACTTACAGAATGTATTTAATCTCATGAAATCTTATTTTCTGTCTGCGCCCTTTTCTTTGTTACAGTAAAGTGTTTCTAGTGTGCAGATGTTGTAGTAAAGCTTATACACCTCCTATAAGACCCAGAGACCAAGATTTCATGACTTTACCACAGTATGTCAGGCAGGGACAACACCAACCACATTTTTGGCAGTATTAGTTTACTATGACTGCTGTAACAAATTATTGGTTTAAAGCCACACAAATTTGTTTTTTTACAGTTCTGATGGCAGAAGTCCAAAATCAGTTTCACTGGACTAAGGGCAGGGTGTAGGCATGGCTAGTTCCTTCTGGAAGCTCTGAAGGGGTAATCTGTTGCCCTGCTGTTTTCAGTTTCTAGTGGCCATCTATATTCCTTGGCCTGTAGCCCCTCCTTCTATCTTCAAAGTGTATTACTGTAATCTTTGCTTCTATCATTATATTGCCTTCTCCTTTGACTCTGACTCCTCCTGCATCCCTTTTCAAAGAACCACTGTGATTATACAACTTCTCCAGCTGTTCCCCTCTACCCCCTCCCAATAATCCAAGATATTTTCTTCTCTCAAGATCCTTAACTTAATCACATATGCAAAGTCCCTTTCACCATATATGGTAACATTCACAGGTTCCATTAGAACATGGATACATTTGGGGCCATTATTCAAGCCTACCACATCTGTCAAGTCTCTTTCCAGTATCTGCCTTGGCTGCAGAGAACAACTTTACCTGAAGTCACATCCTGTGTGGGCAGCTTGCATTGGGTGACTGAATGAAACAGAGGTTTAAATGCCTGGCCATTTTGGCCCAGCCCAGGATAGTTTGATGGGCAATCCCTGCTTCAGAGCTTCATGCCAAACTGGCTCAGGCTTTATTGGATCTTTGTCATAATTTCTTCCTCTCCTCAGTCCTGTTTTCTCCTCTTCCCTTTCATTGGCATTGGCCATTAATCAACATCTTGTACCTCAAACTCTGATCCCTCTGCTTGTAGAGAACTTAAACTGCTGGCAGTTGGTACTGGGAGTAGGCTAAAAAAAAAACCATTGGCAAGATGGCATTTTAGAGCTGGATTACCCACTACCTGTCAGCCAATGAAGAGCCTAAATAGCTTCTGACAAAAGTGGTGGTTCATTGTTAAGCTTTTATCTTTAGCGAATTGGGAGGGTAAACTGGCAGAAGGGAATGTACTAGTGGGTGAATATATTAGGTATTTGAGATTTATGGAGGAAAACTCTGTATATACATATATACAGATAACAAGATTGAATGGCTATTACTAAATACTTGACCTGATACCTATTTTTGTAAAATAAAATTTAATTGGAATATAGCTATGTTGATTTATTTATATATTGTTTATGGCTACTTTTGTGCTACAATTTGCCACAGAGACTGTATGACCCACAGACTCATACACAAAAATATTTATAACCTTGCCTTTTACAGAAAAAATTTGCTAGCTCCTGGTTGGATGCTGGAGTGGTAGTCCCTATCACATCTCCATTTAATTTACCTGGCCCCTGCAGAATCCAATGGATCTTAAAGAATGATTGTAGACTAACACAGGCTCAGCTAATCACTGTGCCTGCTGAGGAACCTTTGCTAGAGTGGATTAGTTTGGCCTTAGGTATGTGGCGAATGGTCACTGAGTTGGAAAATGCTTTCTTTTTATTTCAGTTAGAAAAGAGATTAAGAAACAGTTAATAATCATATGGAATGGATAATAATTTCATTTATAGACTTGTCCCAGCGAATTTTTAAGTCTCCTGCCTTTTGTCATATTTTAAGTAGATATGGACCATTTTGACATTCTCCACCATATTACTTTAATGATATTATGTTGATTGTGTTGGATTTGCATGAGATAGCTAGCACAGTGGAGGCATTGGCAAGACATGTACTCTAGAGTGCAGGAGACAAATCCTATGAAGATTCAAGTGCCTACCACATCTATGAATATTTTAGAGGTCTATTGATAAGTGGTGTGCCTGGATATCTTCTTCAAAGTAAAATGCAAATTATTGCATCACCTATCTCCTACATTAAAAAGGAAACACAATACCTAGTGAGCCCCTGAGTTCTGCAGGCAGCATAATTCTAGTCCTAGGGATAATTTTCTAGTTTATATACATAAAAGGCTGCCAACTTTAAGTGGGATCTAGAGTAGAAAAGAGCTCAGTGACAGGTGTGGGCTATGGTATAAGCAGCCCCGTCACTTGGGCCATGTAGTTTGGCAGAATCCATTATGTTAAAGGTGTTGGTAAGAAAAGATGCTGCATGGAGTTTGTCACAAGCACCAGTGGGCAAATCATAATGTAAGCCCCTTGAGTTCTGGAGCAAGGCCATGACATTTTCAGTGGAGAATTATATGCCTTTTGATGTGCTCCTATTTCCTGGTGGAGGCATGATGCCTGGTCATGGAGCATCTAGTGACCATCTATCTAGAAATTCCCATCATGAGCTGAATCCTGTCAGATTCCCCAAATAATAAGGTCAGACAGGACCAGCAACAGTACATTGCAAGATGGAAGTGGTACATTTGGGAGTAAGTACAAGCATGACCAGGTGGCACAAACAAGCTTCATGAGCAGGTATCACAGACCCCCATGGCATCATTATATCAGTACCCTTCCCTCAGTTAATGCTTCTGATTCTACGGGGGATTCTGTATGACCACCAGAAGGGTAACAAGAAAACTCAAACTTGGTTTATGGATGGGTCAGCTTAGTATGTAGATGAAAGTCAAAAACAGCCCTACCCAGTGGTGGCCTTGAAGACATAATGTCCTGGAAACCATTGTCTACTATATCCTTTACACACATGCATTTATCCTATCTTACTGGCACATTTTTTTCTTCTAACCATAGTTCCTGTCTCATTATATTTTAAAATCATTAACCTTTCAAGTAATTTTATGGAATCTTCTTACTTGCCTCTTTTAAGAATTTTCACCCATAACTTTGTCAAGTTTCCTCATTTTCAGAGAGAAGGAACCTTATTCAACATGTAGATTAGTTACCCTTTGACTGAAGAACTGTACATCAGTGCCAAAGCTCATGACCCTACCAGTGTAATTTGGTTCCTGAGCTATGAGTTCGTTTCATAAGACTTAGCTACTTCAGGGTTTTATCTTTATGGTGATTATAGGAGTAATATTAAACTCAAACCAAGAAGTGCTTATTAAACATGATTCAGGAAAAAGAAAATGTGTTTAAGGTAGTTTTTGATGGTAAAAAAAATAGTTTATTGAAAGACAAACAGGTTGGAACTTCATGATCAGACTTTCATCCACAAAAAGATAAGTGCAGAGAGAAAGAAAGGAGAGTACATACAGAGAAACTGGACGTTAAAATCAGATAAAACCTAGGGTCATGAACCTATTTATATTCTTGACCCTCTGCATGGACACTGTGGAAGAAATTCTGAAATTTCCTTTAAGGAATATGTGTGTTTTGTACTGTTAATTATTTTCTGGAATTTTCCTCCAAGCCTCATTTGAAAATACTGTAACATATATGTTATCTTGTAAAGCAGATCTTGTTTGATCAGATGATAATTCAAAGCTGCTGCTGCTGAGGATGATGATGATCATTATTATTTTGCTCTACCGCAGAGCATTTTCTCCCTGTAAAATGTGTACGAAAAATTTGTGAAGGAAGTTTCTCACAGAAGATATAAAATGAGCAATTCACTTGAATCCATGAATTTGCCAGAACTCAGAAGAGTAGTACCAGAATTTAACAGGTTTCCACTAGGTGGCAAGCCTCCTCTTTCAATTTCTCAGCAGCATCAAGCTAAAAAATTGCAGCTATTTCAAACTTACATGTTTGCATGAGATAGCTGCACTTGTATAAAAAAATGAAAAAGGCCCAATTCACAAACTTAGCAAATTTAGAATCAAGTTATTCAAACTGAAACTGAAAATATACTGTGATGTTCAAAGTTTTATCTGAAGAATATATATTCATTCATTCCTCTGACAAACATTAAGTGACTCTTACGTGTTTTTCATGCTTTGTTTCAGTTACTTCCCTCCGGACAATGATATTAAATGTTTTTATTAGTCTCATTTTTTGGGAACTGAAATGGCATTTATTCCAAGAATGCAAAGTTGGTTTAATGTCAGAAAACTCAAACAATATAATATATAACATTAAGAAAAGAGAATAACAATATGATCATCTTAATAGATGCAGCAGAAGCATTTGATAAAATTTGATAAAATAAAACACCCCTTCATAGTAAAAATTCTCATAAAACTAGGAATAGAAGAGAACCTATTCACACTGACAAAATGTATCTACACAAGATTTACAGCAATACCATACTTATGATGAAACATGAAATTCTTTTCCCTTAAGATTGGGAGCAAGGCAAGGATGTCCACCCTCACCACTTCAACTTAACACATATATGAAGTGCTCAGGACAAGGCCTGATTCATAGGTGTTCAGTGAATGTTACTAGCTTCTGGGTCACATGAGGTAGGTGTTCAGCTCTAGTAGATTTTACCAAATAGTTTCCCAAAGAGGTTGGTGCAGACTCTTTTTAAAATTATGATCTTTTTCTATTTTTAAAAATTGAAAGAAAGGTAATGTACAAAAACATTTTAATGGTTATTGTGGCAGACCACTTTTAATATTTTCTTTTACCTTTTGTACATTACCTTTGTCTTTTTATTGCATGTTTATAAATTAGCTAGGATTATGGTTTTATGTACTTTTGTATCATGTTTTAAACTTAACATTAAAAAATAAACATTTTCCCATGTTTCAAAAAACATAAAGTTTTGTACATGTGTGATTTTAATAAATTAGGAAAATAACTTTGCTTTTATTTAGAAATTCTGAAAAAATATTTTGTAGTCTGTCAAATATTTTTAAATGTCATTTATAGTATTAAATAAATCATATCTTGTTATGAAATTAATAGCCTACTTTATTTTAGGGAGTTTTGTATACCCTGTTTATTTCTATTTTATTTATTTATTTATTATTAACATATAATGTATTATTTGTTTCAGGGGTACAGGTCTGTGATTCATCAGTCTTACACAATACACAGCGCTCACCACAACGCATACCCTCTCCAATGTCCATCACCCAGCCCCTCCACCCCCCACACCTCTCCAGCAACCCTTAGTTTGTCTCCTGAGAATTACGAGTCTCTTATGGTTTGTCTCCCTCTCTGGTTTCATCTTGTTTCATTTTCCCCTCCCTTCCCCTGTGATCTTCTGCCTTGTTTCTTAAATTCTACATATCAGTGAGATCATATGATAATTGTCTTTCTCTTGATTGGATTATTTGTTCTTTGGGGTTGAGTTTGTTAAGTTCTTTATAGATTTTGGATACTAGCCCTTTATCTGATATGTCATTTGCAAATATCTTCTCCCATTCTGTCAGCTGTCTTTTGGTTTTGTTGACTGTTCCTTTGCTGTGCAAAAGCTTTTTATCTTGATGAAGTCCCAATAGTTCATTTTTGCCTTTGTTTCTCTTGCCTTTGGCAATGTGTCTAGGAAGAAGTTGCTACAGCCAAGGTTGAAGAGGTTGCTGCCTGTGTTCTCCTCAAGGATTTTGATGGATTTCTGTCTCACATTTAGGTCTTTCATCCATTTTGAGTCTATTTTTGTGCAGTTTTAGGAAATGGTCCAGTTTCATTCTTCAGCATGTGGCTGTCCAATTTTCCCAACACCATTTGTTGAAGAGACTGTCTTTTTTCCATTGGATATTCTTTCCTGCTTTGTTGAAGTTCAGTTGACCATAGAGTTGAGGGTCCATTACTGAGTTCTCTATTCTGTTCCGTTGATCTATGTGTCTGTTTTTGTGCCAGTACCATACTGTCTTGATGATGACAGCTTTGTAATAGAGCTTGAAGTCCAGAATTGCGATGCCGCCAGCTTTGCTTTTCTTTTTCAACATTCTTCTGGCTATTCGGGGTCTTTTCTGGTTCCATACAAATTTTAGGATTATTTATTCCATTTCTTTGAAAAAAGTGGATGGTCTTTTGATAGAGATTGCAATGAATGTGTAGATTGCTCTAGGTAGCATTGACATCTTCACAATATTTGTTC
>NW_028048018.1:0-419 GCF_054177405.1 Leptonychotes weddellii
AGTGTTTTGGAACCTGACTTACAGTTATACTCCATCAGGAAATATATATTTCCTTTTAAGGAAGACATCAGTTTATAAATTCCAGTTGTATTTAGCCCAAGATCTGAAGGTGGCAGCACTGTCTTGGTGCACTTAATTAAATGGGGTTGAAGATAAGGGGTAAGACAATTGTTAAGAGAGGATGAGCAGAAGCACCAGAAAAATAACTGCACTATGGAAAACTGGATGGAGTAACCCTAATCTTCAGATGATAGCTCACGGGTGGTGAAACAATTTTCTAGTTAACGGGAAAAGTGTCAAAGACAGTACATCTAATATATTAGAGCAAAAGGCAGGTCTACGCAGAGCTACCTTATTTAACCATCATTAAGAGGTATAAAATAACATGGTAACTATGTACACATGCTATAACACAATAA
>NW_028048019.1:0-419 GCF_054177405.1 Leptonychotes weddellii
ATCCATTGGAAGGTACTATGATCATCACTATAAAAGACATCCACTCTGTGAAAGTTTGCCATGTGTGTGTTATTGAGAAAACCAGTGCTGAATTTATTGAGAAATAGAAGTAGGTAAGATATGTTGATAAGTTGCAGGATTTGGTTTCCTTATGTTATGAGAACCAATGAAACCAACACTCAGTAATATACAAACACACTCTGGAACTGAGATAGACATTAGAAAGTCAGAGTGTCAGATAATTTAAAGGAAACAGTGAAACAGTCTCCATCATCTGTTTAGCCACAATCTATCTTGATAAATAGGTTAGGAAGCAAGTCAAATAAAAGTCAAACTAAAAGTCTGTTTTTTTAATATAATAAAAGGAAAAGAAATTAGATACATCAACCAAAGATCCTCAACTAAAATATCATGAAAAC
>NW_028048020.1:0-419 GCF_054177405.1 Leptonychotes weddellii
GGTCTCCATCTGCCCCGTGCCGGGCTCATCACCTCCCGTGCTCTGCACAAAGTCGGGGCTTGGCCGCGCACCCCGTGTCGCACCGGCATTCTGCGCGGGAGGGAGCTGCTGTCTCCGGGTCCGGGGAGCCTGCTTCCTCTGTGTGAAGGGGGTCGTGGCAGGGCAGCGGAGACGGGGTGCTCCGGGCAGTGGAGACAGGGGGCTCCGGGCAGCGGAGACGGGGGGTCCAGGCAGCAGAGATGGGGGGCTCAGGGCAGCGGAGACGGGGGGCTCCGGGCAGCAGAGATGGGGGCTCAGGGCAGTGGAGACAGGGAATCAGGGCAGTGGAGACGGGGGGCTCAGGGGCTCAGGGCAGAGGAGACGGGGCTCTGGGCAATGGAGGTGGGGGCTCAGGGCAGTAGTGACGGGGGGCACAGGGG
>NW_028048021.1:0-419 GCF_054177405.1 Leptonychotes weddellii
TGCCCTGGATACTTTCAGGAAGAATGACTTAAATATTCAGGGTGAGTGAGTTGGATATAAGATCTGAAGTTTTCAGCTATGAAAACAGGAAAAATACATAACCTTTTAACTTGACTGTGGAAGATGTTGGTTGCATG
Source organism: Leptonychotes weddellii (assembly GCF_054177405.1). Lineage (NCBI taxonomy): Eukaryota > Metazoa > Chordata > Mammalia > Carnivora > Phocidae > Leptonychotes > Leptonychotes weddellii. Next base: position 138 of record NW_028048021.1, read on the forward strand.
TTTCTAACTTGTATGTGTTTCCATCTTTGTGATAAGATGCTTTAATAAATCTCTTAAATATTAAAAAAATAAAAAATAAAAAATAAATGATAATGAGAAATATACTTATAAAATATTAAGTGAACCTGTATGGATAGATATTTGTATCTCTTTAGAAACAGTGCTAAATAGAATAAAAGAAAACCAAAACCAAACAAACAAACCAATGCTGAGTAGAAAAAGCTGGAAGGAAATAGACCTAAATATTAACCATGGTTATTTTGGAGGAGGGTGAAAAAATCA
>NW_028048022.1:0-419 GCF_054177405.1 Leptonychotes weddellii
CTTAATATAAATGTCTTGATGTATTGGAAATTACAAGTTACAAAAGATGAGGCCTTCACCTTCAACAACTTTAAAGATTGAAGGACCAATATATACAATGCAATATTACTCAGGTATAAATAATAATGAAATCTGGCCATTTGCAATGACATGGATGGGGCCAATGTATTATGCTAAGTGACAAGTCAGAGGAAGACAAATATCTTAGGAGTTCATTCATGTGGAAATTAAGAAATGAAACACATGGGGGCGCCTGGGTGGCTCAGTTGGTTAAACTGCTGCCTTCAGCTCAGGTCATGATTCCAGGGTCCTGGGGGGATCGTGCCCCGCATCGGGCTCCCTGCTCATGCGGGAAGCCTGCTTCTCCCTCTGCCTGCCGCTCCCCCTGCTTGTGCTCTTTCTCTCTCTCTCTCTCTCTC
>NW_028048023.1:0-419 GCF_054177405.1 Leptonychotes weddellii
GTATGATTTCTCAATGAGAAACTTAAAACACTAATGAGACATTACGTCTCTCCTCCCGAAAAATTGTACTTCTTCTTTTTCCCTCCCCAAGGAATTTAGCGGGGAGCAGTGCGAGGAGTAGCAGGATCCACGGGGGTACCCTCGTCCGGCTGGGGGCGTGTGCGCGGGGGCGGGGGGGTACTGCAGCCATGAGCACCCCCGGCTTTCCAAGTGCGTAGCACGGCGGACTCCACCCACTGCGGCGCTGGCGGCTGGGGGTCTCCCACCCTGAGGCCGCGCTGTACCCCACCCCCCACCTGTGGCTTTCCCGTCCCTACAGCAGCGCCCAGAGACTCTAGCGGGCTCTGGGAGAGCGTCCGAGGCCATTAATTCAGGACGCGCAGCATCCTCTAGGGTCCTGGCGCCCCCCGCGCGCAGAG
>NW_028048024.1:0-419 GCF_054177405.1 Leptonychotes weddellii
GCCTGGGTGGCTCAGTCGTTAAGCGTCTGCCTTCGGCTCAGGTCATGATCCCAGGGTCCTGGGATCGAGCCCCGCATCGGGCTCCCTGCTCTGTGGGAAGCCTGCTTCTCCCTCTCCCACTCCCCCTGCTTGTGTTCCCTCTCTCGCTGTGTCTCTCTCTGTCAAATAAATAAATAAAAAATCTTTAAAAAAAAAAAAAAAAAAAAAAAAAAAAAAAAAAAAATAGTGTTTGTCAGAGCTTGGGAACATACCACATACAAAGCTAGGTTTATTAAAAAGGAGAACAAAGAAAAAAATAGTAGTTGAATTTTTTTCCAAAAATCCAAGAAACCACAGATCAAGGAAGCCCAAAATTCTTCACATTGGAAAGAGTAAGTATGGAAATGATAAAAAGGAAAAAAAAAGAGAGAGTTACAAAG
>NW_028048025.1:0-419 GCF_054177405.1 Leptonychotes weddellii
CTACCCCTCACAGTCCAGGGAGGGGAGAAGGGCTGGAGGTTGAATCAGCCACTGGTGGCCAGTGATTGATTTAATCATGCCTACATAATGGAACCTCCATAAAAATCCTAAATAAAGGGATTCGGAGAACTTCTGGGTTGGTGAATGCTGGAGTCTGGAGAGCTGGAGAATTAGTTGGTGTGGGAAACATCTCACTCATATTGTGTCCCACGTGTTCTGTGAGGGGAGAAAGCTAGCGTTTTCCCCTTTAATATATGTTGTGTTCAGGTAAACAACCCCATACTCCCCAAATTTCCCTAGAGTCTACCTGCTAAACAACCGCCTCTTAGTACCAATTTCTTTTTTTTTTTAAGATTTTACTTATTTATTTGAGAGAGAGAGAATGAGAGAGAGAGAGCACATGAGAGGGGGGAGGGTCA
>NW_028048026.1:0-419 GCF_054177405.1 Leptonychotes weddellii
GGGGCATGATTGTTGTTGGTATGTTCATAGAGATGAATTGGGATCATGCCTGAGCCCAAGTCGGTTTCCCCACAAAGCCTGATTCCAGACTCCCACAGGCGTCAGTCTCTTGTGGCACCCTACCCCACCTAAGTGTCCCAGTTCAATCAAAGACACCTGGGTGGAAGATATGGGACTTCATCTCTTCCATATGTCAAGGCAGAATCAAGCAGGTGGATAAAAACAGCAGCGGTACACCAAGACCAGGCAAGCATCAGTCACCGAACTTCCTGAGTGACCAGCAGTCCTGATTCACCCAGAAACGAGGGCTTTTAGAGGATGTGGCACGTTCAGTGATATACCTGGGGCAGTTTGGGAAAAGCAGGATGAGTTGGTGACTCTAGTCCTCAACAAGCAGAGTGAGCTACTTAATGCACTGA
>NW_028048027.1:0-419 GCF_054177405.1 Leptonychotes weddellii
CATCCAAAAGAAGAATGTTTAAAACAGAATGTGCTGGGCGCCTGGGTGGCTCAGTCGGTTAAGCGACTGCCTTTGGCTCAGGTCATGATCCTGGAGTCCTGGGATCGAGTCCCGCATCGGGCTCCCTGCTCGGCGGGGAGTCTGCTTCTCCCTCTGACCCTCCTCCCTCTCATGCTCTCTGTCTCTCATTCTCTCTCTCAAATAAATAAATAAAATCTTTAAAAAAAAAAAAACAGAATGTGCTATTTCTGTACTCTGAAATACTAAAATATCTGTTAAAAAGAGTAAGTGGTTATATGTAGATTCACATAGGAAGATTTCCAAGACATATCACCAACTTAACAAATTAGTTGAAGAATAATATTTAAGATATAATTTCTTGTTTTTAAAGAAAACACATATACAAAAAAACTCCGTAT
>NW_028048028.1:0-9203 GCF_054177405.1 Leptonychotes weddellii
AAAAAAAAAAAAAGTCCCCTAAATTCTGTTAGTGGTTATACAACACAGATACCTCAGTCTACAGCTAATACTTTAAAATTATAAGAGCTTCAGGTTTTAGCTGTAAGTGTATAGCTAAAGACTTTTTTAAAAGATTTTATTCATTTATTTGAGAGAGAGAAAGATAGCAAGAGAGAGTAGGAGCAGGGAGGAAACGGAGAAGCAGGCTCCCTGGACACAGGGTTCGATCCCAGGACCCTGGGACCATGACCTGAGCCAAAGGCAGACGCCTAACCAACTGAGCCACCCAAGTACCCATAGCTAAATACTTCTTAGAAATATTTTCCCTTCATTTTTTTTTTCACCATTTAGCTTTGCTAAACAGTGTATGATGATTTGTCTACTCAAAAGAAAAGTTAATAGTCACAAATCTATACATAGAGGCCAGGTACAATGAGAAATTAAAAAAAAAAAAAACAAGCAAACAAATAGGATATAATTTGAAACAGGAAACATGGCTGAGCAATTTTAACTTGCCCTCTCCTTCCAGGAATATGCTAGAGAAGACCCATCACCATTTAGTGTGCTAGCTCACATCAATAAACAGGATTTCAAGGGAAATTAGTTGATTAAAAGTTATATATCTTTATTTTTTACTAGCAACCATTTCAAAAAACAAATAACATTAGCCAATGCCAAAATGCCAGAGCAAACGCGGGATTATCCCATTCTCATTCCCAGCATGTGTAAATTACTGTATTAGAAAATCCAAAACGTAGAGTCTAAAGAACCCAGCAGATTCTTATTTAAATTCAATTAATTAACATATAAAGTATTATTAGTTTCAGATGCAGAGTTCAGTGATTCATCAGTCATATAATATCCAGTGCTCACTGCATCACGTGCCCTCCTTAATGACCATCACCCAGTTACCCTATCTCCCAACCCCCTCCCTTCCAGCAACCATCAGTTTGTTTCCTATGATTAAGAGTCTAGATACAAGACTCTTGTATCTGGTTTCTCTCCCTCTCTGATTCCACTTTTATTTTTCCCTCTCTTCCCCTATGATCCTCTGTTTTGTTTCTTAAATTCCACAAATGAGTGAGATATAATTATTTTTCTCTGATTGACTTTTTTCATTACCATAATAACCTCTAGGTTCCATCCATCTTGCAAATGGTAAGATTTTTGTGATGGCTGAGTAGTATTCTACTGTGTGTGTGTATATATATATATATCCATTCATCTGTCAATGGACATCTGAGCTCTTTCCATAGTTTGGCTATTGTGGACATTGCTGCTATAAACATCGGGGTACAGGTGCCCCATCGGATCACTACATTTGTATCTTTGGAGTAAAAACTTCAATAGTGCAATTGCTGGGTTGTGGGGTAGCTCTATTTTCAACTTTTTGAGGAACCTCCATACTGTTTTCCAGAGTGGCTGGACCACCTTGCATTCCCACCAACAGTGTAAGAGGGTTCCCCTTTCTCTGCATTCTCGCCAACATCTGTCATTTCCTAGGTTGCTAATTTTAGCCATTGTGACCAGTGTGAGGTGGTATTTCATTGAGGTTTTGATTTGTATTTCCCTGATGACAAGTGATGTGGAGCATTTTTCATGTGTCTGTTGGCCATTTGGATGTCTTTTTTGAAAAAATGGCTGTTCATGTCTTCTGCCCATTTCTTGATTGGATTATTTGTTCTTTGGATGTTGAGTTTGATAAGTTCCTCTAGATTTTGGATACTAGCCCTTATCTGATAAGACATTTGCAAATATCTTCTCCCATTCTGTTGGTTGTCTTTTGGTTTGTCCACTGTCTCCTTTGCTATGCAAAAGCTTTTTATTTTGATGAATCCCAATAGTTCATTTTTGCCTTTGTTTCCCTGGCCATTGGAGACATGTCTAGCAAGAAGTTTCCTGCAGCCAGGGTCTAAGAGGTTGCTGCCTGTCTTCTCTAGGATTTTGATCGATTCCTCTCTCACATTTAGGTCTTCCATCCATTTTGAATCTATTTTTGTGTATGGTATAAGGAAATGATCCAGTTTCATTCTTCTGCATGTGGATGTCTAGTTTTCCCACCACCATTTGTTGAAGAGACTGTCTTTTTTCCATTGGATATTCTTTCCTGCTTTGTCGAAGATTAGTTGACCATAGAATTGAGTGTCCATTTCTGGGTTCTCTATTCTGTTCCACTGATCTATGTATCTGTTTTTGTGCCAGTACCATACAGTCTTAATGACTGCAATTTTGTAATAGAGCTTGAAGTCGGAATTGTGATGCCACCAGCTTTGGTTTTCTTTTTCAACATTCCTTTGGCTATCCAGGGTCTTTTCCGGTTCCACACTAATTTTAGGATTATTTGTTCCAGCTCTGTGAAAAAAGTTGATGGTATTTTGATAGGGACTGCATTAAATGTGTAGATTGCTCTAGGTAGCATAGACATTTTAACAATATTTGTTCTTCCAATCCATGAGCATGGAACATTTTTCCATTTCTTTGTGTCTTCCTCAATTTCTTTCATGAGCATTCTATAGTTTTCTGAGTACAGATCCTTTGCCTCTTTGGCTAGGTTTATTCCCAGGTATCTTACGGTTTTAGGTGCAACTGTAAATGGGATCGACTCCTTAATTTCTCTTTCTTCTGTCTCATTGTTAGTGTATAGAAATGCAACTGATTTCTGTGCATTGATTTTATATCCTGCCACTTTGCTGAATTCCTGTATGAGTTGTAGAAATTTTGGCAGGGGGTGTGGGGGGGGGCAGAGTCTTTTGGGTTTCCCACATAGAGTATCATGTCATCTCCAAAGGGTGAGAGTTTGACTTCTTCTTTGCCAATTCGGATGCCTTTTATTTCTTTTTGTTGTCTGACTGCTAAGGCTAGGACTTCTAGTACTATGTTGAACAAAAGTGGTGAGAGTGGACAATGCTGCCGTGTTCCTGACCTTAGGGGAAAAGCTGTCAGTTTTTCCCCATTGAAAATTATATTCACTATGTGCTTTTTGTATATAGCTTTTATGATCCTGAGTTATGTTCCCTCTATCCCTACACTGTGAAGAATTTTAATCAAGAAAGGATGCTGCTTCTTAATAGGTCATGAAGATTTGTCTTTGAAGGGAACTCCTGGTTCCTTGAGGGAATTTATTGTCCTTTTCTGTTTTATGTGGTGAGAATGTATATGGGATGGGCTTCATTCATTTTGATTTTTGTTAAACCTGAATCTCACCAATCACAGCTGAGAAGACACATGGTTGTGAGTCTGAAGACAATGAAACCTGAAGTCTCCTGACTCAAAGGCTCTGGGTGGAGAAGAACTGATGGTAGATATAGATGTACTGATAGCAGGGCTACCAGGGAGAAGGCTGCTCTTGACTGTAAAGACACAGATTATCTTGCTTGGGAGAGGAAGAGGAGTGGATAGATTTAGCAAATATTTTGGAGAACCAATCAGTCTCACTTTAGAAATCACTCTAACCTTAGGTTTTCTACCATCAACCCTAACTAGCATTGAAGCCTAAATCCAATCAATTCTATCACAATACCCTAATTCTATCTTAAAAAAAAAAAAATTTATTTGAGAGAGAGAGAACATGAGAGAGAGTAAGAGAACACAAGCAGAGGGAAGCGGCAGAGGGAGAGGGAGAAGCAGACTCCCCAACGAGCAGGGAGCCCAATGCAGGACTCGATCCCAGGACCCTGAGATCATGACCTGAGCCAAAGGCAGATACTTAATTGACTGAGCCACCCAGGCGCCCCACCCTGATTCTATCTTCTTAGCCTTTATCAATTATGAAAATATCTTGTCTATATTTTAATTGTCTCCCACTAGAATGTAAGCTCTTAGATAAGAGAATTGTGGATTTTCCACTTCTATGTCTCTAATACCAAAGAATAGCACTTAGTACTATTAAGCAATAAGCAAACTATAGAAACAATATAGCAACAATTATATCTTAAACGGTATGCTGTATTTCAGTTAAAAGTGTACTGCAATATCTGTTAAATAATATTGTATTAATAAATATACATTTTAATATATTACACATTACAAGTATATGTAATGTATACATATGGTTTAATAAAATGAAAATCCATATGACTACAACTGTCTTAAGAAATAAAACATTGCTCTTATCTTTGAAGCTCTCTTCCACAAAGGCAAGCCCAGTCCATAAAGGCAATATAAATCCATCCCCTTCTCCAAGTGTAGTCTTTCCTTTCTTAGCTTTTTTTCTCAACTGGCCAGATTTTCAAAAGACAAAAAGTATTAAACAATGTGGTACATTGGCCGGAACTATATATCCAAACTTTTCTGATTATATGTCCCATTAATAAATATTCTTATAATATGCATTATGTAAATCATTATATATTATATATATTTACTATGCAATGTATTTTACACATTATAAAACCTATAAAATAATGAAATAAAGTGCACTTTTAGGGGCGCCTGGATGGCTCAGTCGTTAAGCGGCTGCCTTCGGCTCAGGTCATGGTCCCAGGGTCCTGGGATCGAGCCCCACATCGGGCTCCCTGCTCCGCAGGAAGCCTGCTTCTCCCTCTCCCATTCTCCCTGCTTGTGTTCCCTGTCTCGCTGTATCTCTCTCTGTCAAAAAAATAAAATCTTTAAAAAAAAAAAAAAAGTGCACTTTTAGAAAAAAGATGAAATCAAAGTATTTCATAAATTATATTTATTATACAGAATTTATTTTTCCCATTAAATATAGTACCATTAGCATAATTATTAGTGCTATCGTCCACTAAATATAAGATATTCTATAATTTCATGTGTCAGTAAGAAAGAGAAAATACTGCCAGTTTAACTATCATAGGCTACCCATCAATTATAAGGTACACCTCTAATTTCAGAGATGTTAACATGCATACTTTATAACCAATGAAATGCAGTAATTTTTTTAAGGGAAAATCCAATTGAATATAGTTTTCTAGTTTTGAAGATTAAAATTATAATACAATACAACACTACCTGGTTATAAGATTTTTAAATTTTAATCTTAGGTTTCATGGCTGTCATAGCTAGCAGAGACTTTACAAATATATATACATGTAAATATATATAGTATTATGTATAATATATAATTTTTATCACATATATGTATTTAAATATACAATATAAGAATATAGATAAATATAAGAAATAAAACATTGGATAATTTTTCAATCACAAAAGCTTTTTATTCCAATCTACTATTTAAGTGAAAGGTTTTACTATTGCACTGCAAATTTTCAGGAAGGAATGCATTTTAAAATTTTTATAAATGACTTAAAAATGCACAGAAGCTTCATATTTGGAAGATGTTTAAGACAGGTTCAATGATTCTACAGCTAAGTTTTATGTGTGCACGTGTGCACATGTGTGTGTAAAAGAGAGATTAATCTAGACATTTTTCTTCTTACAGATGACCCACTATAGTTTTCAGAATGGAATAAAAGGATTTTTAAGCATCCATTTTCAAAATGTTTTCTTCATAGCACAAAAACAGTGACTTTCACGCTGAGTCCTAAAATGTCACCTTTATTTTGAAAAATTCATTTTTAGTGGAGAGCTTATGAGACCTTATCAGATCATATGGTTTTAGCTCATAATGTGGCTAGTAAAGACTGTATTGGAAATAGGAGTATAGACAGTTCTGTCATGTTTACTTGTACTCATACTATTAATGTTATTTATTTATTTATTTTAAAGATTTTATTTATTTATTTGAGAGAGAGAGAATGAGAGACAGATAGCAAGAGAGGGAAGAGGGTCAGAGGGAGAAGCAGACCCCCTGCTGAGCAGGGAGCCTGATGTGGGACTCGATCCTGGGACTCCAGGATCATGACCTGAGCCGAAGGCAGTCGCTTAACCAACTGAGCCACCCAGGCGCCCTATTAATGTTATTTATTACCTCTATTTCTTTACAGGCATCTTCTAAGGTTAGCTATCTACTTCCAAAAGTTTATCATATAATTCTTATTTTTAATTAAACCATAACATCACACCATGTTGAAAGTGACCAAAAAAGTTGGTGCAACTGTCAATTGCTCCATAATGTGGAAAGCTTACCAGTCTCCAAAAAGCTCATGAGCTATTTAAAACACATCACTATCTGATATGTGCAATAAAAATGGGCACCATGACAATGAGTATATCTTAGCAAACGGTTTCTTTCTCATCTTAATATAGAAATAATTTTTGGCACAAGTTCTAATGTTGCTTTCTGAAATTAGTGATTGGTCCTGTGTGTCCCTAGGCTGAGCACACCATTTCGTGGATATGGCAGGACCAACACTGGAATTTGAAATGTGTCCTAGAGATTGCAACCTTAAAAGCCTATGAGTGCCAGTTTTACCACGTATATGGGGAAAATGGGCTGGATTTTGGTAAATTAGACAGTGCATGGCTCATCTAAAGAGGTAACTCCTATTGGCCTGTATTCCTAGAAATGAATTTTAATGAGAAATTGGATAGCCACATGTTTATATGAAACCTGCCCATGTTAAATGCTGAAAATAAATTCAAAGGTTTTGTAAAATGCTAGTGCACCAAACCAAAAGCATTTGTGGGCTAGATTTATCCATGGAGCTGTCAGTTCATGTTTTATAATGAAAAATAAAAGAGAACAAATAGAAAAAAAGAAAGAACAAAAGAACACGAAAAAGAAGAGAGATAAGGCAAACATATTCTGAGTACTAAATCAATTATCTTAACATCTTGAAATAAATATATGTGAAAGGTTTTTTTCTCCTGTTTTAATTAAGAAATTCCCCTTATAAAAATAAAATTTAGAGTGATGCCTATGTGGCTCAGTCTATTGAGTGGCTGACTCCTGATTTCAGGTCATGAACTCAGGATCCTGGAATTCGGCTCCACACTCAGCGGGGAGTCTGCTTGAGGATTCTCTCTCCCTCTCCCTCTGCCCCTCCTCCCACTCATGCACCCATGTGCATGCTCTCTCTCAAATAAATAAATAAATCTTTTTAAAAAATAAAATTAAATTAAGGGAAAATTTCAAGAAGTGTTAGAGGATGTTCTCTTCCTTATCTCAAGAGCATTTTATTGAAACCTGATCCAGGATATATACCACACAAAACCATTCCTAGGAATGCCACGTAAGCACCAACTTAACTGTGCAATTATTAACCACATATTAGAAGAAGTAACAAAATTCTTCCTCCCTCCCTTCCTTCCTTCTTTCTCTCCACAGTTCTTTCTTTCCTTACTTGCCTGAGTGTTTTTTTTCTGAGTAGGCAAAGTTGTCTCTTATTACAGGACACCTGGGTGGCTCAGTTGGTTAAGCGTCTGCCTTCGGCTCAGGTCATGATCCCAGGGTCCTGGGATCGAGTCCTGCATCAGGCTCCTTGCTCAGTGGGGAGCCTGCATCTCCCTCTGCCTGCTGCTTCCCCTGCTTGTGCACGCTCTCTCTCTGACAAATAATTTTTTTTAAAAAAGTTACTATTACAGGGACGCCTGGGTGGCTCAGTTGTTAAGCAACTGCCTTCAGCTCAGGTCATGATCCCAGGATCCTGGGATCGAGCCCCACATTGGGCTCCCTGCTCAGAGGGAAGCCTGCTTCTCCCTCTCACACTCCTGCTTGTGTTCCCTCTCTCGCTGTCTCTCTCTCTCTGTCAAATAAATAAATAAAATATCTTTAGAAAAAAAAAGTTACTATTACATACAATGAGTTCTCATACAGTTTCTTGAGTTGGTTTTTATAAATTAGTGTATTGAAGGTAAAATCATGTAAAAAGAAAAAGAACTATCATGGTCGTACAAACCACTATTATTACAGACCAGGCATACAATCAGATTTCAAATCATGTATTCTTTTTTTGGTGCTAATACTATAAATCGCCGCTTTATAAAAAGCACTCTTGCCAAAAAATAATTTATTCATATTTTAATGGTGTTGTCTTTGCAACACATTCATCATAACAGGGTTTTTTTTTTTTTTTAGCCAATGTGTATTGGAACATTGCCAACAAGAACTATTCGTAAAAAATATGACCTTGCTCATTCCTTTTCCAATGAGAGGATATAAAGAGAGGGACCCAAATAATCTAAACAATGTTTAACACCTTTAGCATCTGTTGGAAAGCAGAAATGAAGACTAATATTCTCCTAGATAGCTCATTCAATGTTTATCTTGATGACTAGAAAACAAGCAGCCGAGCAACCATTGAACTGAATTACAATAAAATATACGTTTTTCAGAGACAGGAGCACAAAATCAGTTTTCATTTGGCATGCTAAGTATGCTATATTTGAACAGAATGTTACATATTCATTTCATTCATCATTTAAAGGCAGATAATCAGGAAGTCATTACGTGGCCTGCATTGGGCAGCTATTCAATTAGAGAATAATTGAGCACTCTGTAACTCAGCCAAAGCTGACAGGTTGGGAATGCATAATATCCTTCCAAGGTACTTTGAATGCGGGGAAAAGTATGGGGCAAACAGTATTCTCTGGTCAAAACAGACGCCTAGGATAAAAGAGAATAAATAAATAAATAGATAAATAGTTGTTTATTACATTTTTTGTTGTCTGTTCAGTTAGTTTTGCAAATCAGCAATTTATCAATTTTGGTAACTTATTTGAGAAATCATTATCTCTGCTCTCAGAAGACTTGATGTTACATTTTGGGTCATGCTACCATTTTTCTATGGTGTTTCAGACTGACTATTCATAGACTCTTAGACATGGAGGTGGTAAATTAAGGCAAAAACAAACAAACAAAACAAAACAAAAAACTGATTTTATCCAGGAATTTATGTGGAGCTAGGACTGGAAGTTAGAGTTCAGAAGTGGATAAAGCAGACCAAAATCTAGATAACAAAGGCAAACTACAGGTATTTTTATGATGGCTGTGGTCAGTGAGAGCAGGACATCATAGTATAAATGTCAGGGCATTTTTACCCCAGCATTTATATTATAATAGATACTGTCAGCACGCTTACTTTTTTTAAGCGTGACAGACATGGCTTTCCACTATCTACTCACTGTGTCCTGCTTATCAAGTTCCTCCTCCTACATTTGGCCTTTCTATCCAAATCCAAAGTGAAGTTTCAATCAGAAGGAGAATCTACTGCACTACTGTAGAGAACTTTATTAGGTCTGGAAATAAAATGTATTTGGATGAAGAATTTGTAAGTATTTACTAATACTCATTTTGTTTTGTTATGTTAGTAACTACATTAGTGATTTTAAGACACAGAAAG
>NW_028048029.1:0-419 GCF_054177405.1 Leptonychotes weddellii
TTTCATACACATTTTTAAAACTTTAATAAATAATATTTGTAAAAATATACTTTCAGAAAACACCATATTTCATATGCAAGTTTATAATCCTAACACTTAGCCTTATTTTATGAGTATACAATCTCCATAAAATTCAGCATGGAAAAAAACTCTAGAAAGAAATACAGTAAAAGTCAAAACATGATCTCTATTTCTTCTTATCTAAAAGAACAACTGTTATATTATTATCAGGGACAAATGAACATTAGTATTTTCTCATTCCCATTATTAGAGATAGAGCTGGGCTTTTTTCATCTATTATCTCAACTAATATCCACAACAAGCTTGTGATGTAGCTATTGTTTTGTCCATTTTATTAATAAGGAAGCAAGATTCAGAGATATTAAGTGACTGTCCCAGGGTCATATGACTGAAAAGGG
>NW_028048030.1:0-419 GCF_054177405.1 Leptonychotes weddellii
TAGCAGATCATTTCATTCCAGTGTTAAGTTTTCCACAACTCCCTCTCTCTTATGTCTTCTAACTTCTCCATTTAATTCCACAAAATACTTGACTCTTACTCTTTAGCCTAGAGGGTTTCTCCTTTCTTTGTTCCATTTGTGAACCTAAATTTTACTCTAGTCATGGTTCATGAGCTGTAGTGTCAGGCTAGTGAAAATATCTGCTTCAAAAAACCCAGGATAGGGCGCCTGGGTGGCTCAGTTGGTTAAGCGACTGCCTTCGGCTCAGGTCATGATCCTGGAGTCCCAGGATCGAGTCCCGCATCGGGCTCCCTGCTCGGCAGGGAGTCTGCTTCTCCCTCTGACCCTCCTCCCTCTCATGCTCTCTGTCTCTCATTCTCTCTGTCTCAAATAAATAAATAAAATCTTTAAAAAAAAAA
>NW_028048031.1:0-419 GCF_054177405.1 Leptonychotes weddellii
GCCTGGGTGGCTCAGTTGGTTAAGCGACTGCCTTCGGCTCAGGTCATGATCCCGGAGTCCCTGGATCGAGTCCCGCATCGGGCTCCCTGCTCGGCAGGGAGTCTGCTTCTCCCTCTGACCCTCCCCCCTCTCATGTGCTCTCTCTCTCATTCTCTCTCTCTCAAATAAATAAATAAAAAATCTTTAAAAAAAAAATAAAATAAAATAAAATAAAAAAAAATAAAAAAAGAAAGAAAGAAGGAGGAGTGCCTGGGTGGCTCAGTCATTAAGCGTCTGCCTTCGGCTCAGGATCGAGCCCTGCATCGGGCTCCCTGCTCAGCAGGAAGCCTGCTTCTCCCTCTCCCACTCCCCCTGCTTGTGTTCCCTCTCTCAATGTCTCTCTTTCTCTAATTAAAAAAAAAAAATCTTAAAAAAAAAAA
>NW_028048032.1:0-419 GCF_054177405.1 Leptonychotes weddellii
TGCACGAACAATGAATCATGGAACACTTCATCTAAAACGAATGATGTAATGTATGGGGATTAAGATAAGAATTAAAAAAAAAAAAAAAAGAACGGGGCTACCCTTAGAAAAGTCCCTACAAAAGTACAGAATGCAAATAAGGGGAAAGAGTAACCACCGTGGAGAAATCTGAAAAACCCCATGCAGCCAGCACATCAACAAAAACACCAATGAGGGTCATTCATGTTGACAGTGTGTACCCTTGATGTCATGAGATGAACATGGCAGTTCATCTCTCTGGTCTTCTTGCCCAACACCCATAGTCCTAGTATACTCAGGAAGAAAAGAACAATAAGGTAAGTCCAAAAGAAGATAATTTTACAAAACACCCAACCAGTACTCCTCAAAACTATCAATTACTTTGAGAACAAAGGAAGCCT
>NW_028048033.1:0-419 GCF_054177405.1 Leptonychotes weddellii
GGGAGGCTATGTGAAGCAATAGTAACTCACGTCATAACCTCAAAATAGTGAAATAACTTACAAAGCTTAAATATTCAGCCAAACTCCATTTTATCTGTCAGCCTCCAATCAGAAAAAAATGGAATCCATGTCATAGATTTCAAAGGAGGGAATTTAGCATGGAGAACTAATTACAGAGAAATAAGGGGAAATGAGGCAACTCAGAGCTGACACTTGCAGGCAAAGCTTGTCACTCTAGGGCTGGGAGAAGGAAAGGAGAGAGTAGTGCCAGAGTTCAGGAGCCAGCGCCATCCAGAGGGAGAAGAGGAGGGGACTTTTTGAGGCTTCAGGCAGCTGGGCCCACCAGGCTGGACTTGAAAGTAGGGAGAGGAGGCTACTGGGCCAGAGCTGCCTTCCAGAGGATTTAAAGCCACTGCTGG
>NW_028048034.1:0-419 GCF_054177405.1 Leptonychotes weddellii
GCGCCTGGGTGGCTCAGTCGTTAAGCGTCTGCCTTCGGCTCAGGTCATGATCCCAGTGTCCTGGGATCGAGCCCCGCATCGGGCTCCCTGCTCTGCGGGAAGCCTGCTTCTCCCTCTCCCCTCCCCCTGCTTGTGTTCCCTCTCTCACTCTGTCTCTCTCTGTCAAATAAATAAATAAAATCTTTAAAAAAAAAAAAAATCTTTAAAAAAAATAAATAAGTAAATAAAATGGACTCACTGTATTTTCATGATAAAATAAAGTCCCTCATGGTGTAAGTTCTAAAAATTTTACACTTGATGAGATATCCCCAAAGAACCCATACACGATGATACAATTATGCCATGTACCATAATTTACTGTTTTCTCCCTTTTACCCTAAGACTAGCTCTAATGCTACAGTTTCAATCATGCCTCCCTT